>NC_041222.1:26736570-26749579 GCF_002837175.3 Physeter macrocephalus
GGCCATGGCTCACGGGCCCAGCCGCTCCGCGGCATGCGGGATCCTCCCCGACCGGGGCACGAACCCGTGTCCCCTGCATCAGCAGGCGGATTCTCAACCACTGCGCCACCAGGGAAGCCCCCATAGTACATTTTTTAAAGAAACAATAAAAATTAGTCACCTAAGTATTTAACTCAAGAAGTTAGAAACAACAAAATAAAAACAAAAACCTAGTAGACTGATTAATAAAACCAAGAATAGTTTCTTCAAAAAGTCCAATAAATTATACATACTGCAGGAAAAAGTAATAAAGATAAAAAGGGGAAAACAGAAAATACGGCATCACAACATGAGAGGGGTGACAAAACTAAAGATACTGGTGAGATTTTATAGTTACATGAGGATGCTATGTATTCAATATATCTCTATGCTAGATGTCTTTAAAACTTGGGGAAATTGATAATCTTGTGAGAAAATATAAACTGGCAAAATTAACTAAAGAAAGAAAATGAGGAACTATGGAAGAAAACAACACAATTATTGAAGAACCATTACCAAATAAGGCTAAGAGCTCACACTGTTTTATGAGCAAATTTCTCTAAACCTTCAAGAAACAAATAATTCTCATGCTATTTAAACAGTTCCAGACCAAAGAAAAATATGGAAATCTTCCCAGCTCTTTCTATAAACCCAACATATCACTGATTCCCAGCTCAACAGAAATGTCACAACAGAGCATGCTTGCCTATAGATTTTTTAAAATCCCAAATAAAGCAATAGCAAATAAAACATAGAAGTATATTAAAATGATAATATGCCAAGCTGAAGAAGGTTTATTTCAAAAAGGCAAGAATGGTTTGATATAAATCTGTTGATATAATCCATTACACTAATAGGTCAAATGAGAAATATCACATGATTATCTTGAAAATGCAACAGAAGAACATAATTCAAACTGTATTCCAAATTTTAAATACTTGTAGTAAATCTGTAATAGAAAGATATTTCCTTAACTGAAATGAATATCTATCTCCTACCCAGAGCCAACATCACACCCAAAGTGAAATGTCCCATTGTGGGCAGGAACAAGACGTGAATGCCTGCGATTACCACCCTCATTTAACAGAGGACAGCTGATTGATTCTTAAACAAAGAGTATGAATAGCACAAAGAAGGAATCAAAGATGTTATTTGCAGATGATATAATTTTCTAGCTTGAAAATCCAAAGGCATCAACTAAAAACCTATGCTAGAATGAATGAGAGTATTCAGGAAAGTGGTCAGTTACCCCCTGCAAAAAAAAAAAAAGTCATTCTCAATACACTAGCAATAAACAAGGGAGAAAGTCCAAAGGATAAAAAGAGCCCATTCACAATAGTAGCAAACATATGAATGACCCAGAAATTATTATAACAAGAAGTGTACAGGATTTATATAACAAAAGAAGTAATGCTTTACTGAGAGATATAAAGACAACCTGAATAAATGAAAAGATATATCTTCAGCCCTTGTCTATTGCCATGCAGGCTGAACACTTCATGACTCTAATGTAATGGAGCCCCCTGGAGTTGTGCAATGTGATGGGCTTGGACATATCATATTCCTGGGTAGAAAGATTTAGTAATATGAAGGTACCCATTTTCCCCAAATTTGTAAATTTAATAAAATACCAGTTGAAATCCAGCAGAATATTTGAGAACTTGGCAAAATGATTTTGAAGTTCACAGATGTGCAAGGACAGTCAAGAACATTTTGAAAATAAATAGTAAATGAGGAGACTAATATTACCAGGTATGAAAACTTATTATAAAGTTGCAATAAAGAAAACATGGAGATACTTGTAAAAACAATTTGGTACATTCAGCTCAATGGAACAGAGTAGAGTCCATATATAGATACAGATTTATATGCAAATTTAGTATATGATAAAGGTAACTTTTTAAACATGTATGTTGGGACTTGGGGGAAATGGATTACATTATAAGTGGTGTCAGGACTATTAGCTAACCATTTCGGAAAAAAAACCCTTTTTTTTTAATAGCATAGACCAAAAAAATTTCATTTGTAGACAAGGTCTAAATGGAAAACATGAAGTGACAAGAAAATATGGGTGGATATTTATATTTTCCTGGGGTAGTTTAGGACTTTCATTTAAGACAATATCTTTATTATTTTAGGGATGGACAAATCATCATTCTTGCCACATGTTAAGAAAAAACATACAAAACTCCTAAATATTCCTGATTTATAATTATTCCTACAAGTGGAGCAAAAGTCCCATTGAAGCTCTCATGAAAGAGCAGGTTATAAACAGAAATATAGCTTTGTTTTAGAGGGTCATATAGAACTTTTTAAAAATTGGCTTCATTGAAGAATAATTTGCATATAATAAAATTTAGCAATTTTACTTGTACAATGAGTTTTTTTAACTTTAAAAAATTTATACAATTTTTAAAGGTTACTTTCCATTTACACTTATTACCAAATATTGGCTATATTACCTGTGTTGTACAATATATGCTTGAGCCTAGTACCTCCCACTTTCCTACATCTATACTGCCCCTCCCCCTCTCCACTGATAACCACTAGTTTGTTCTCTATATCTGTGTGTCTGCTTCTTTTTTTATTATACTTACTAGTTTGTTGTATTTCTTAGATTCCACGTATAAGTGATATCATACAGTATTTGTCTTTCTCTGACTTATTTCACTTAGCGTAATTCCCTCCAGGTCCATCCATGTACAATGAGTTTTTAATTGAAATTTTATGGACATAATTATAGATTCATGTGTAATTGTAAGAAATACTACAACAAGATCCCATGTAGCCTCTCCCCAGTTTCTTCCAATGGTAACATTTTGTAGTACTACAGTTAATATCATAAGTCATATTGACATTGATAACATCCACGGTTCTTATACAGATTTCCCCCATTTTACTTGTACTCATTTGTATATGTGTTCTTAGTTCTATACAATATTATCCCACGTGTGAACTGGTGTATCCACCACCCCAGTCAAGACACTGAGCAGTTCCATCACCACAAAGATCCTTCAAGTTGCCTTTTTATAACTATACCTATCTTCCCCCATCCCACGCACACACAATATAATACGTTTTGGCAAACATATTCAGTCATGTAATCATTTCCACAATTATGATAGAAAACATTTCCATCACCCCCAAAAGTTCTCTCATGTCTCTTTGTAGTCAATTCCCTCCCCTCATTCCTCACCCTAGGCAACCACTGATCTGCTTTCTATTACCGTAGTTTTACCTTTTCTAGAATATCATATAAATGTAATCAGCATCATGTTTTTGAAATTTATCCATGTTATTGCAGGTAGCAATAGTTAATTCCTTTTATTGCCGAGTATTATATTCCATTCCAATGAATGGATATATCACATTATGTTTATCACTTCATCAGTCTATAGACAATTGGGTTGTTTCCAGTTCTTTAGTATGAACAAAACTATGAATATTCAAGTCCTCATGTGAGTATGTTTTCATTTCTCTTGGGTAGATGCTTAAGAGTGTGACTGCTGGATCATATGGTAAGCACATGTTTCATTTTGGATAGTTTCTAAACCTATAGCTTCAAATTCACTGATCTTTCCTTCTTCAAAGTCTAACCTGGTATTAATAACATCCTGTGTGTTTTCATTTTAGATATTATATTTCTCATTTCTAGAACTTCTATTTGGATCTAAAACTTTAAAAACTTCCATTTCTCTCCTCATCTTCGTCACTTTTCCCCTACTTTCTCAAATATATGGATCATAATAGCTATCTTAATGTTCTTTGCTAAATCCACCATTGCTATAATTTCTTGGTTTGTTTATAATAATTAGTTTTCTATCTGGTTATAGACCATATTTTCCTGCTTCTTGCCTGCCTGGAAATTTTTTATTGGATGCTGGACGTTGTCAGTTTTACACTGTTGATTGCTGGCTTTTGTTGTATTCCTTTAAATACCATTGGATCTTGCTCTGGAGCCCAAATCAGTTGGATCTTTTCAAGGCTTGCAGCACAGCCTTTAGTCTAGGGTTAATTTGGCCTCACTATTAGGGTAATACCCTTCTGAGGACCCTACTCAATGCCTCGTGTATAAGAAGGTCTTTCCACTCTGGTTGGCGGGAACATAAAGAATTCCTAGCCCCACATGAGGTCCAGGAACTATTCTGCCTACTCCTTGTCTGGAAACAGACATCTTTGCTTAGGACTTTAAAGCATAACATTAAAAGCAGAAATTGTAAAGGAAAAGAGTGATAGATTTGACAACAGAAAAATTTAAAGCCTCTCTCTTTGTTTTTCTCTTAAATTCACTTCAATTCAGCTGCTGTTTCTCATCGATTTGCATGCCATTTGGTAGAGGGCGAACGTCAGCGGGCCCTGGGTCTGGAGCCAGCTCTGCCTATCACTGTGCAACCAGAGGGGAAATTCTCTCTGGGCCTCGGTCTTCTGATCTGGAACAGAGGGGGCTGGATAAAGTGTTCCCTGAGGCACTTTCAGCCCTAACACCCTACACCCTGGCCCGGTAGTACCAGTTTCTTGGTCATCTCTTTGCCACTGTGATAACGGATTCTCGGGATCCCACATCCACCTCAAAGCAGCCTTCTTATTCTTATTCCCCTTTTTAAATATAATTTAGTTTTTATTTGATTTATGGACTCAGTCCCAGTCACTGAACTTCATTTGGCTTGGACAGCTTATTGATTTTCAATAACAGTGGAGCAGAAAAATAAAGAGATGACAGCAGCACTTGGCTGCAGACCCAGGGTCCGCTGAGAGAGGCAGGAATTAATCATCTCTGGTGTGATCACTCAGGCTGTCCCTGGCAGGACAGTGACCCAGGGAGCTCGGCCAGCCTGGGACAGCCCAACAAACCACACAAGGATTGTCTGCCTCTTATAACATGAGCTCACCAGACTGCCCTGCCTGGGTTCTCATTCCAGCATCACCTGATGTAAGTCAGTTACCCATCCAGCTTCCTCACCTCTAAAGAGGGGGCTTTGACAGAGTTCCCAAGGCTAGCTAGAGGGAGACTGCACAATTTGGATCAACAGGAAGGATGTGATCATGTATAAAGGTGCTAACATTAAGTAAGGGAATGCAAAGATAGATGATGAAAGGTGAAGAGGATGCAGATGTGCTGAATACACAGGTTGATTTCAGTGTGGCTTCTCTTGGCTGCCTGCAGCAGCCAAAAACAGCAAGGCTGATCTATTTTTACTTCCCTAAAGAAATGCATCAAGCTTTCTTTTGCCTCTGGACCTTTGCATATGCTGTTCTCCGCACAGTGTTCCAGCTTTCTCTTTGCCTGGCCAACTCCTGCTTCTCCTTCAGAGCTCAGCTTAGTTGCTGCCTTCTCTGGGAAGCCTTTCTTTTTCTTTCTTTTTTTTTTTTTTTTTGCGGTACGCGGGCCTCTCACTGTTGTGGTCTCTCCCGTTGCAGAGCACAGGCTCTGGACAGGCAGGCTCAGCGGCCATGGCTCATGGGCCCAGCCGCTTCGCGGCATGTGGGATCTTCCCGGACCAGGGCACGAACTTGTGTCCCCTGCATCGGCAGGCGGACTCTCAACCACTGCGCCACCAGGGAAGCCCTCCGGGAAGCCTTTCTTGATTCCCCCCACCCCACCCTTGGTTAGGTGTCCCCACCCCATGCTCCCCCAGATTTCTGTGCTGACCCTGGAAGGATATTCATCACACTGTATTATGAAAATTACATCAAGAATGTAATAGTTCTTTGTTACAGCAATAACTGTGGTCTGTTTTCTTAACTGTATCTCCTACTTAACTCCCAGCTCTGAGGGCAGGGACTGTGCCTGCTTTGTTCATCCAGCATCCTGGTATATAAGAGATAATAAATATTTGCTGAATGAATGAAAGATAGCTGAAAAGAATGATTTTCAAAGTTACTCAGTGATGCAAAGAATATTTATTGACAATCAATTACATACTAACTTTGTAGGTAGGTGGTGAAGTCCATTAATCGCTTTATTTAATCCTCTCTACACCCTTTAATTGCATGTGTAGAAAAACACTCAGAGAGGTGAGGTGACTAGCCCAAGGTCACACAGCCAGGATCTGACCAGGAATCTGGGTCTCCTAATTCCTAACTCCAGTTCTGCCCCTTTCTCACTAGGGGAACTCGACTGGTCCCTTCTCCTACAAGGACTCCATAGTTTTCTCCTCTGTATGCTGAGTGGGGTGAACCAGACCAGTGGTTCTTAATCTTTGAGAATTGATGAAAGCTATGAACTGTAACCCCAGGGAAATGCACATATGCACTGAAAAATTACACACAATTTCATGGGTTCATAGACCCCCCCATAAAACCTAGCCACAGCCCACAGCTCACCAATCATGGAGGCCTTGCCAGCTCTCATAGTCCCTGCACGATCTATGATTCACCCACTGACATTGGTTTTAGGAAGTGGCAAAATTTTTCCATTCGTTTTTCAATGTCTCAACATTACCTCTCTTCCCCAGCCTGGCTGGCAGTAGTTCCTCCCTGCCGTGAGACCCCATTAGCCCCCAAACCCCAGGGCCTGCCAGACTGCGGCTGTCACACTGAGTCCTGCTCCTGATTTATTCTCCATGGTGTCTCTCTGGATGAGAAGTTGTGCATAACAGCAGGACTCAGCCCCTGGTAGAAGAAATGGCCAAGTTCAATCATTAACAAATAAAACCACTACCGTTCAGTAATTCCCATGGTTCATGAAAAATGTGATTTCCTTGCTGCATCAAATGTGGAGGGCAGGAGATGTAAAGACAGTCCCACTTTGGTCTATGGAAGAAACCGTAACAATATAAATCAGCGAGATAGATAACCTTCTCCTCTATTCATTATCTGGGCAGGCCACAGCTAATGTGTTTGTTTTTTTAAATCCTCTGTTATCAGCCACTTTCCCCCTCAAGGATGGCTGCACTTGTCTGAAATCCACCAGGAACATTGCAGCAAAGAAACAGAAATTTCAGTTTTTGAAGATAACACAATTCTCCAGGATCTTAAATGCCAGGCCAAGAATTTTACACTACAGGCCAGTGAGTCTTACCTAGGGACATCCAGAATGGGGCAAACCCCTGGTGAAGGTGCTGGTGAAGCTGATTTGACCAGAGGATCATGTTAGAAAGGTCATTCTGACTGTGGATGAGGATCCATCAGAAGGACAGAGAGAAATGAGAGTGCAGGTTAGGGGTTGTGGGGAGAAGCCTGATTCCGTCAGGGGAGAGGTCTCCTCTTGTTCCTTATTGTTCCCACAATGAGAATGGCAGCATGCCAACTAAAACTCTATACAGATAGGACACTCTGCCACCCTACATACCCTGGAGCATTTAAGGAGATGTAAGTGGAAGCTGCTGGTGGACTTTCTTGGAAGCCCCTTTGTGCCATTCTCCATGTCTTCTTTCTTCCTGTGTAGAATGCACTTGGGATGGCTGGCGCTATAACTGTCTTCATGCAACCATAAGGAAAAGGTCAAGAGAACCACAAAAACCTCAATTCTGAAATGCTTGAATTGCTGAGTCAATGCCAAACACTGCCTGTTTCTGGACTCATGTTTTGAGAAAGATCCCTGTGGGGCATCAAATGGAGAAGTTACGTAGCCAGGCAGACAGATAAGTCTGGAGCTCTGGAGATTCATGGGCACATACGTGGGGGTGATGGAAGCTGTGGAGTTGGGTGTGATGACTCAGGGTGTAGACAGATGATAGATAGATAGTTAGATAAATAGATAGATAGATAGGCAGACAAGAAGATGGTCCTGGAGAACACCAACCTTCAAGGAACAGGCTGGGAGAAAGGTAACTGCAGATGCAGAGAGGGAACTGCCAGAGAGGGGACACCTGGAAACTGTGGGATCCTGGGGACCAAGGAAGGACAGGGACTCAGGAAGTGGCCAACAGTACACATGACAGAGGGCCAGAGGCCAACACCAGAGAAGAGGACTTGGTGGTGATCCTGATGAGAGCTGAAGAGACAGCACTGATGAACCCCTCCTGAAACGTCAATGCCAGTCTGCCAGAGGACTCCACTGTGCCCCCAGAACCCCCCTGTAGGACTGTGGCCATCTCATAGCCTTGTAGCTCCCAGGAATCCACATAGAGAAGAAGACAATGGAAAGGGAATACTTCCTTACCCGACACCTTGACCAGGAGCTATTTTGGACATGACTACTGCACACATGCTTTTCTCCCTGTTCCCAGCCTGTATTCAGATGAGCATGCTGATCTTGTTGGATGTGATTCTTTGCTCAAAGGGAATACGGCTGGGTGTTCAACACTCGCTCTGCCTCATGCTCTGTGGGGCTCAGGCAACTCTCTTGACAAGCTGAAGGTAAAGCAGAGGCTAGAGCCCAGGCCTCCTGATTCCAAATCCATCAGGCCTCAAAACCCATGCATGCAACATTTCCTAGGTCTGGCTTTTAACAAACGTGTTGGAGGTTGGCAAACTGCCGATGTTTTGTTGGCTCAGGCTGGGTACCAGGTTATTTTTTGCAAATTGGGTACTCTATCATGTAGAAAAACACTCTTTTTAGGGAGTAAAACATCTGGAGTTACACAGCATGAAAAAAGACTAAAGGTTACACACTCAACACACAGCTCTCAGGTTTTAACGATGCTCAAAGACTCAGAATGTTCAGCAAATCTGTTTCTTGTTGCTCTGACTTTCAATGTTTCCCCTGGGGAGCCACCACTTATTTTTTTCTGTCTTGTTTAACCCAGTAGGATTCCTAGGGAAGGATGTATCTCCAAGAGCTTGAACAAACTCCCCAGGAAAGCCCCCAGATCTCACAGATTCTAAGTCACAAAAACATGCTTCTAAAAATAGAGTTTGCCTGGCAAGAACACAGGTCTTGGCCCACTCAACCCAGGCCCACAGTCAGCCTTTGTCTTGATATCAGGCCTGAAGACCACTGGAAAGAGCAGCCCATACTGAAGAAGAGTGTTTGGGGACTTCTGCTTAAGGGCATAACAGCAGTCAGGAAGTCCAGCGATGAGTAGAAGGTTGGACACAGAACAGGGACCTGATAAAGGGGGAGCTTTACAAGGCTCTGAAAGCTTGGTCAGAGTTTTCCCAGAGATCTACAAAGTGCCAGTCTTGGAGTCAGAAACCCAAACTCCAGTTCCAATTCACTGCTGATTGTCTGGATGCCCTTAGCGAGCCTCTTTCCCTCTTTGGGATTCAGTTTTCACATCTATAGAATAAAGATGGTAAATTCCAAAGCCCTACGTGCTTCCAGAGATGCTGCTGAAAGCTGTATAGATATGAGAAAGAACCGATCCTCTGGTGAGGGGGCTCTGGCTAAACACGTCCAGACAGCCTGAGGGGCTCTGTGGGTAGCTACAGAAGGCTCTTCTGAGCAGAAGCACGTGTTTTCCTCTGGAAAGGACTCTTTTTATTGAGGCCGTTCCATTTAAACGCGTGCCCATGAAGACTGTGGTGGGTTACTTCTCAGCGCCTGGGCGTCAGCTGGGAACCAGCCGCCCCTCATCTCTTCACCACAGGACTGAGCCTCAGAAACCCAAGTGTGGAAGAGAGATACCTGTCTTTCTTTGGCTGCAGGGACTACAATTGATGGCCTGTGTTTGATGTGATTAACTATGACAAAAAGAGAAAAGAGATGTGGTGGGGGACTTGTGTCCATAATTACAGAAATTGGCCTCATCTTCAGTCATCCAGTCAAGTCATCTCTCGTGCTTCTACGTGCAGAGGACAAACAAGTCTTTTGTGTTAAGAAAACATCTTGTCCCTTGAGAACTTCTGACCCTTGTGAGTGTGTGTACCTGTGTGTGCATGAGTATGCATCTCTGGGGTGTGCATTACAGGTATATGTGTATGCTATATGGGTGTGTATGTGTATGTGTATGCATGTGCATCTATGTGTATGTGTATTTGTGTGTGCATGCATGTGTGTGTATATGTGTATATATATTCACCCTGTCTCACGAGGAAGGAGGTTTACTCAATTGCATCAGGGCCAGGGGATGATATAATAATCCCTAGATCTTCTTGTTCTATGTACATGGACATGGCAAAGCCTTTCCAAACCCGAAAGACTGATTAGTTCATTTTCGGGTTTTGCCGTGTATTGGTAGTTCCTGGAATGGCTAATGGCTCAGAGAGGCAGCATTTGCATCCAGCAATGTCAGAGTGGCTTTGGGAGTAGTGGCTAGGGGGTGATTTAGGATAGCTATTTGGAAACATCTACCATTTTCCAATAATGCTTGAGAAATTGCCTCTCTTGAGAAATTTCAGGAGGGCCCTGGAACAGTGATGGAGGAGGCTGAGGAAAATGCAGATTCCTCCTGTCTGAGCAGCATGGCTGCAGGCATCCAGAAAACCCAGTATTCCAACTACCTTCAGGCAGGTCAGCTGCATCGACTGTGCTGTTGCCCACCCCGATCTGTGCACGTGCTCATCTCCCTGCACCTCCTCCAGGTCACCCCCCTACATCTATCTGATGAAATTAGTACTTGAAATGCAATAAAGTGATTAGTTCACTTGACTGTGACAAACATATTTAATCTGGACCGATCGATAGTGTCAGAAAACCAGCACCATTAGTTAAATTATCCCCTGGACTCAGAGAAGCAAACAGCCTAATTGAAGAAGGCAAACTCCCAAGGCCTCCTCTCAGCCCAGGCACTTCCCACCTTGTGGGTTGGGAGGGCTCTGATTTGAACTTAAGCCGTAACCTGCTTTCTCTCGAGCCACCACTGCCTGCGTGTCAGTTTCCCCATCCATCAGTATACTGCAGAGAAGAAGAGGAGAGACTCTGGAACTAGACTCAGTTTAAATCAGCACCACCAACTAGTTGATCATGGGTGAGTAACCTAACTTCTCTGTGCCTCCATTTCTTCATCTGTAAAATGGGGGTATCAATACTAGTATCTGGGTACTCAGGAGGGGTGGGTGAAAGAGGCATGGGCTGGATTCTCCTCCTGGCCCTACAGGACCACAATTTGACCACTTCAGCTCCTTCCCTCTCTGAGCCTCAGTCACCCCATCTATAAATGAGGAGGTGAGATGAGTCGATTGTAGAGGCTCCTATAGCCCTGATGTTCCATGAGCCTCAGAGCCTAACAACCTTGTTGATGTACATGAGAGTTACTAGAAGTGAGCCGGGGCCAGGAAGGCTAAGTGATCTCATAGCCCAAGGGAGGATGTCTTTGAGGCAATGTAACTAATCTTTGTGGACATGGCAGGGTGGGGAATAGGGAACCATGCTTTCTGGGTGTGAAAGGAAATCAATTCCATTTCATTTCAGCCCAAGAACTCTCAAACGCCTGATATCCACAGTGGGTCTGCTGGTACCAGGGGAAGGAAGTGTCTCACTCATTCATTCATCCCATGTTTGCCAAGCATCATTGCGGTGGCAGACCTTGTACTGGGAGTTAGAGACAGAGGGAAGGACCAGCCTCATCCTTTGTCCTTTGTCCTTTGTATCCAGGGACTCACAGACACATGAACAATCACCTCTAGTACGATGCTGTACTAGTTTCCAATGGCTGCTGTCACAAGTCACTACAAACTTAGTGACTGAAAGCAATACGAATACATTATCTTATAGTTCTAGAGGTCAGAAACCCAATATGGGTCTCAATGGACTAAAATCAAAATATTAGGAGGACTGTGGTCCTTTCTGGAGGCTGTAGGGGAGAATTCAATTATTTGCCTTTTCTAGCTTCTAGAGGCTGCCTGCATTCCTTGGCCATGGCCCCACATCACTTGACCTCTGCATCCACTGTCACATTCCTTTTCTGTCTTTCACACTTCTGCCTCCTTCTTATAAAAACTATGAGCAGGGCTTCCCTGGTGGCACAGTGGTTAAGAATCCGCCTGCCAATGCAGGGGACACAGGTTCGAGCCCTGGTCCAGGAAGATCCCACATGCCGTGGAGCAAGTAAGCCCATGCGCCACAACTACTGAGCCTCTGCTCTAGAGCCCGCGAGCCACAACTACGGAAGCCCACACACCTAGAGCCCGTGCTCCACAGCAAGAGAAGCCACTGCAGTGAGAAGCCTGCACACCGCAACAAAGAGTAGCCCCCACTCGCCACAACTAGAGAGAGCCTGCGTGCAGCAACAAAGACCCAACGCAGCCAAAAATAAAATAAATAAAATAAAATTTTTTAAAAGCCCTTAAAAGAAAAAAAAAAAGCTATGAGTAATTGGACCCACCTGGATAATCCAGGCTATTATTCCCACCTCAATAGCCTTAACTAAATCACATCTGCAAAGTCCCTTTTGCCATGTAAGGTAATATATGCACAAATTTCAGGGATTGGGACCTGGACATCTTGTGGCAAGCATGGAGGTGGGGGGGTCATTATTCTACCCACTACAGACATAAAAGTCTCAAGGCTGGAATAAAAAGAAGACTAGGAGTCACTTTTCCCAGGAAGACTTAAGGGTTCCATTAGAAGAGGTTCTTGGGAACCCTCGTACATTGTTGGTGGGAATACAAATTAGTGCAGCCACTATGAAAAACAGTATGAAGTTTCCTTTAAAGACTAAAAATACAACTACCATACAATCCAGCAATTCCACTCCTGGGTATATATCCAGAAGAAAAAGAAAACTCTAATTTGAAAAGATACATGCACCCCAATGTTCACAGCAGCACTATTTACAGTAGCTAAGAAAGACATGGAAACAACCCAAGTGCCCATCAACAGACGATTGGCTTAAAAAGATGTGGTATCAAAAATAAACTCAAAATGGATTAAAGACCTAAATATAAGGCCAGAAACTATAAAACCCTTAGAGCAAAACATAGGCAGAACACTCTATGACATAAATCACAGCAAGACCCTTTTTGACCCACCTCCTAGAGACATGGAAATAAAAACAAAATAAACAAATGGTACCTAATGAAACTTAAAAGCTTTTGCACACCAAAGGAAACCATAAACAAGACGAAAAGACAGCCCTCAGAACGGGAGAAAATATTTGCAAACGAATCAACGGACAAAGGATTAATCTCCAAAATATATAAACAGCGCATGCAGCTCAATATTAAA
>NC_041222.1:26750233-26773907 GCF_002837175.3 Physeter macrocephalus
AGAAGATATACAGATTGCCAACAAACACTTGAAAGAATGCTCAACATCACTAAGCATTAGAGAAATGGAAATCAAAACTACAATGAGGGGGCTTCTCACACTGGTTAGCATGACCATCATCAAAAAATCTGCAAACAATAAATGCTGGAGAGGGTGCGGAGAGAAGGGGAGCCCTCTTGCACTGTTGGTGGGAATGTAAATTGATACAGCCACTATGGAGAACAGTATGGAGGTTCCTTAAAAAACTAAAAATAGAACTACCATATGACCCAGCAATTCCACTACTCGGCATATACCCTGAGAAAACCATAATTCAAAAAAGAGTCATGGGGCTTCCCTGGTGGCACAGTGGTTGAGAGTCCGCCTGCCGATGCAGGGGACATGGGTTCGTGCCCCGGTCTGGGAAGATCCCACATGCCACGGAGTGGTTAGGCCCGTGAGCCATGGCCGCTGAGCCTGCATGTCCGGAGCCTGTGCTCCGCAATAGGAGAGGCCACAACAGTGAGAGGCCCGCGTACCGCAAAAAAAATAAATAAATAAATAAATAAATAAATAAGATAAAATTCAAAAATTCAAAAAAAAAGAATGAAATATTGCCATTTGTAGCAACATGGATGGACCTAGAGAATATTATGCTTAGTGAAGTAAGTGAGACAGAGAAAGACAAATACTGTATGATATCACTTATACATGGAATTTAAAGAATAATACAAATAAATGTATATACAAAACAGAAACAGACTCAACATACATAGAAAACAAACTTATGGGGAGAGAGAGCAGAGGAGGGACAAATCAGGAGCATGGGATTAAAAGATACAAACTACCATACAACAAACAGATAAGTAACAAGGATTTACTGTATAGCACTGGGAATTACACACAATATCTTGTGTATAAGAATAATGTGTAATAACCTATACTGGAATATAATCTGCAAAAAAAAAAAAACAAAATAACACCAAACTGAATCACTATGCTGTACACCTGAAACTTACACAATGTTGTAAATCAACTATACTTCAATTTTAAAAAAAAAGAAGAAGAAGGCGTGGTCCTTGAAGCATGAGTAGGATTTGGACTTCTGGAGCAAGGTGAAGAATATTCCAGGTAATAAGAACAATAGCAGCAAAGGCCTGGAGGTGGGAGATGGTGTAGTGTGTCTGGAGAACAGCGTGTTTGGAAATAATTGGCTGAGACAGGAGAGAGGCAGAGGCTGGACTAAGGAAGGCCTCATGTGCCATGCTTCGGTGACACAAAACCACAGAAGGGTTTCAGACCAGGGAGCAGACAGATCAGACTTGAATTTCATAAAGATTATTCTGGCTACAAGGTAGGTGATCAAGAGGAGGGGGTAAACCGAGGTCAGAGACATGAGCAAGAAAGCTGCTATGGAGATCCTGATGAGATGAGCAGGCCTGAATACAATACTGGCAGGGACAGGGCTGATTGGGTAGAGGACGTGAAGGAAAGGAGAAGTTTTAGACGACTCCTAGGACTCTGGCTTGGGTGACTGGGTGGAGGGCAGAGCCGGTGCCCCTAACTAAGAGAGGTGTCTTCTCTCTAAGTCCTTTCTTCAGGATGGCCACGGTCTGGGTCTGAGAGTCACCTGAGCTAGATCCCTCCCTCCAAACGGTTCCATTCGACAAGAAACAGGACACCAGAGTGCTTGAGCCACAAGCTTTGGGCTCTGGCAGCTCTGGTCTCTAAGTCCCACCTCTGCCTCTCACCAGCTAGCGGAGCTCAGCAGGTTCTTAGGACTGGCCATGAACCTTACCCTCTTTGCAGTAACATAAGGAAGTGCTAACACTTTGCCCTTTGCATCCTCCAGGCCTCTCCTGGACATCCCATAGCTCTAAAACTTCCTTCTTAATAGGGATCTACCTGGCGGGGGGAAAGAGCAATTAACACCTTTCTATTCCCTCGGGACTGGCCCTGTCCCCTGCCAACTACTGCATCAGGACCCACCTGCTCTTGAAGGGGGTGACCAATTATCAGGAATAAGTGTGAAATCGAGTCTGCTGCCCAGATACTCATTACCTGCCTCTTCATCAGCCTGCAGGGGAGTGGGGCCCAGTCTATGCTTCCCCGCAGCCAGGGAGGATCAAAAAAACATGATGGATTTTCTGAGTGTTCACTCAGCCTTGGGAAGGAAAGGGGCTCACTCTGCATTGTCACTGGAATTAGGCAGAGGCTTGTGATTTTATTTTTTTAAATTATATATGCCTGTTTCTGGCAGATAATACATTTAGATATTTGTATATCTGTATTTCCTCTACCTGTATTTTCCCTCCCAGTTCCAAGAAGGAACTAGCCTTTGCTCTTCCTTGACTCTGGAGGAGCTGCTGGCAGGCATCAGTTCTTTCTTGGCCTTTGCTTTCCAAAAACCTGAGCTGCTTGAGGGGTTCCTCAAAGGGAAGAAAGGAGAGAGGAGCTGGCCTGTGAGAAGGAAGATTCCCCAGAAGGCCAGTGAGAAGCCAGGGTCAGACCCAGTTCCCTGCAGTGCCAGGGGAGGTGACAGGCTTCGGAGAGGCATGGCTGAGTACCACCAAAAAGGCTGGAACTGTGCCTCATCAGCATCCAGGCTCAGTGGACACAGGGCATCTGGCAGTGACCATAACTGGGCCAGGAGGCTCACAGACTGGGCTAAGAGCTGTTCTCTCCTTCTTGAAGACATAGCTGTGCCAGACAGTGTTCTAGATACTAGGCACAGAACAGTGAAGAGGATAGAAACATTCTCTGCTCTTACAGTGTTTCATTTTTCAAAGATAAATATATAATTTAGTAAGAGCTAGTAATAAGTGTTACCAGCAATAACAAACAAAACAAAAACCACAAAACCAAACAGGGTGAGGGCACAGACAGTGATGGTGGATGTCAAGACAGGTTTCTCAGAAGAGAGCAGGTTTGAGCTGATATCTAATGGAAAGAGGAAGTGAGTCAGTTAAATTGTAGGGGAGAAAACATTCCAGAAAGAGGGGACAGTAAGTGCAAAGGCCCTGGGGTAGGAGTGCTAGCATGTTCTAGGAACATTGAGATGGTTAGGTGGCTAAGGAGGAGTGACAAGGGTGAGTTTGGTAGGAGATGAGCTTGGACTGGGGGAGATAGAAGTGTCCTCCCTTCCAGGCCAGACAAATCTGCATTTATAACCCAAGGCCTGTCACTTTCCATTTACAAGCTTGAATTTCCTCACCCTCAGCATGAGGCCAGTGACACCTTCCCTGGTGCGGATGATGTCCTGCACTTGACGGTGGCTACTGTAATTATCATGCGGTTATTATTGTTTAATCTAGGTGCTTCTCCTCACCATGCTCCCATTCCTACACCACGAGAATTGGATGCTGTTGCTGCAGCGACTTTGGGCCTGTGAGCAGGGCACCAGTGGGGTGGAGGGTTGAGGCTCTTTATCGGTAATTACTGCTCCTGGGAAGCCCTCTTGGCTCTGCTCCACACCCAGCATGGCGAGGACGACAGCCACTTGTCAGAAGCCTCCCAGAGAGACCACCTGGAAATGAGAGCAGCCCTGACGGGGAGCTGTGCTGAAGGGGGAAGGGCATGCGGGCCCCTTTGTCATTAGGCAGCCAGAGCTGGAGGGATCGCTGCGGTTTAAATTAAGGATTTAATGAGATGAGGCCAAATTAGATGCAATTAAAAAGACACTTTAGAGCTGGCAGACGACCAAGAGAGGCAGTAATGACTTTCCTAGAAGGGAATCCCACAGGCTGGGGGTTGGGGGAGACCAGGAGGGCTTGGTTTTCTACTCCTGGAAACATCTGGGGTCGGGTGATGGGAGGATAAAATAGAATCAATCATTGGTAATGCTGGTGCCCAGCAAGGGCTGGATGACCCTCAGATGTCCACCCACGAGATTCCTGAGACACTGCCTAGAGTTACAGTTTCCAAACTGGAATTCTGGGAGCCCAGTAGGATCCCAAGACCGATAGTAACTTCCCCAAGCATTGTCTAAATATATATTTTTAATTATTTTAAATCTTGAAGCAAAAATGCTGTGTAGGCATCCAAAGTTTAGCCCACAAAGGCTGACAACATGCTGCACAGTGCGATTCCCTGTGGTCCTCGGGATAAAGATTCTGCAGCCTGGGCCTCCCTGTGGATTCTGAGGAGAAGCTCCGTTGCTTGGAAAGGCTGCTCACCTGCCTCACCTGCACTGCCGCCCACACCCCCCGACCCCCCCAGTAATTTGGACCTGGATATGAGCTCTCAACTCCTGTGAACCCACTCCTAGGTGACTCAGGTGAAGCACTCAATTAAATACCAGCTCAGTTAGTGGCCTGCTCCTGACACCACAGAAGGGCTTGGTGCTAACTGGGGAATGGGTAAAAGTGCCAGAAGTCTTGATACTATCGTATGGGGAAAACTCTTTTAGTGGTCAGAGTAAGTTTGGGCACTTCCTGTCTGACTTCCATTCACTCCAGTGGGCTCAGTTTGGCAATGTAGGGTCCCACGGTTACTCTGATTACAATTCTAGATAAAGTGTTTAGCATAAAGTTGCATCCTGAAGTTTGGACTTCACATGCAAAACAAAGTAAATTTGACTGTTCCAAAAGTTTGAGTGAAGAGCTGTCAGAGATGGGCACTGAGGCATGAGATTTTCTTAAATGACAACACTGAACATCCTTCAAGCTACATTTGAAAAGTATTTTTCTGCCAAACAATGAATACTTAAACTAACAAACCTACTCATCATCTCCCTCCAAATGTAATACAGCTTAAGGAATGAAAGTTGCGCTTAGGTATTATTAATAATTCAATCCTGAAAGAAAATAATTGCCTATTAATCCTCTTGAATTTCCTGGACCAGTTTAATTGGAGAATGTTTTGAGAATGGAAAGTAAAGTATTTTGAAAATCTGTTAGCATTTGCAACTGTTTTTCGGGCTGGATCAGGATTTTAATAATACGGTGAAACCAAATCTAAATACTGAAATAAATTGGATATTGATGCTGATACCAAACTGCAACTATTATTTACAATGCCCAACTTCAAATTGTTTAAGTTATTGAAATAGCTTCATTATTCTCATTGGTTGATTTTATAATAAGTAGTGCTTGTACATTGAACTTAAACATACGTTTATAATAGTCACTCCTGTCAGCTTTATGTAATGGACTTCCACCGACCAATGCGTTTGAATATTAGTGCTGCAACGGTAGGAGACCACTGACCTAGTCCAAGCCCGCCATGATACAATTGGGAAACACAACCCAGAGAGGTGCAGAGGCTTGTTCATTCAGGACCAGAGTCAGCAGTGGCTGGCTTAGAAGCAGGATCCCCTGACCTCCAGCTGTAAAGAGGCCATCAGGACTCTGCCCCAGCTCTGTCTCTTGCCTCCACCTGGTCCAGACCTCCTCCCTCTCCACGCAGTGCTAAGCTGTGATCAAGTCCCTCCTTCCAAACCCCGGGGCGTAGATCAGAACAATGGGTTCAACCTCTTCTCCAAGGAGCCACTTTGTCATGTGGGGGAACCTGGTGGCCCACTGTGGGGATAAGGGGAGACTGAGCAAGCAGAGCACCAGCACCCAGCCCCACCTTGAACAAAGATGGTGACTACAGAGCACAGAGGGCTCTGACACTGGGGTGTCTGGGTTCAAAGCCTACCTCCCGCCTCTTACCAGACCAAAAGTAGGTATGGCAAACATTGCCTGCCAAGGAGGGATGCTGTGAGAATTTAGGGAATCAATCTATGTAAGGCACATAGAAAGTAGGTGATAAATCTTAGCCGTTATTATTCATTTTATAAGGAGAGATTGATGTAAGATGTCCTTTTTTCAGAAGGATTTGGCTGCTAAGGAATGCAGGGCAAAAAACTGGCTTAGAACATATAAATTTAAAAGGTCTTACCCTGGCATTTGAGGTCTTCAGCCTTTTCCACCCCTCTTCATATGCCCCACGCGCCAGCCACAGTGGTCTTCTCACTGCCCCCAGAGTGCCCTACCTGCTCTGGCCTCCATGCATTTGCGCATGCCGTTCCCTATGTCTGAAGACTCCTGCTCACCTCTCAGGGCCTAATCCTTCTGTCACCTCTTCCCAGAAGCCATCCATTATCCCTCATAGCAAAGACTCCAGAATTTCTATAGCAAAGTTCCAGGGCAGCACTGTATTTGGTGGGTGGGGTGGTGGGGGGACTAGATTTGTCTAAAAGCTCTGCACAACTTATTCACTGTCTTTACTTAGACTGTGTGTTTATTTGGGTTGGCTTTGTGGGGCTGATGGAGATCATGGGGAGCTGAAGCATCTCCTCACCCCGTTAGAATGAAGTTCTGCTTCTCCTGGGTGCTCTCAGCACAGGACTTGTCCTCATGTTGTGATGGAGCTGGCATTTGGGCTCCACATGCTCCTACTTGTGTTCCTTCCCTGCCCTCTGCCCTCTACTTCGGGCTCTGCTCCTGCCAGCCACAAGGCATGACTAGCTCATAAGTCCCCTGAGAACATCCACCAGCACCCAGAACACTGGAGCTCATGCACTCCAACTCCCCTGGCTCATTTCGCACGTGAAATAACTGAGGCCAATAAAGGATAAGGGCTTTGCCTGGACCATATATTTGGTGCTCAAAAACACCTTACGTTTGGAGCAAGGCAGAGGGGTGAGCTGTGGGACCAAAAGTCAGTAACAGTTGGACGAGTAAATCAAGCAGTAGATGGTGAAATAAAACAAACTCCAGAATTCATTGAACTAATCAATAACACCCGATTGCCTGTTACAACCTGCAAATACCAAATACTGATTGCCAAACCCTCAAGCCAATAGACAACTGTCACCTAATGCAATGGTTTTCAAACTCTACCAAGCATCAGAATCACCTGGAGGGCTTGTGTAAACTCAGATATCTGGGCTCCACTCCAGAATATCGGATCCAGTAGGTGTGAGGAAGGGCCTGAGAATTTTCATTTATAATAAGTCCCAGGTGATGATGATCCTGCTGGACTGGGGTGTCACCCTCTAAGAACCACTGATCTAATGTTTTATCTCCTCCACCCTAAAGCCTACTGGGTGGCCCAGGTGGACCTCAGGATGTCATTTGGAAACCAGAGTGTGATGGTCCCCTCAACCTCACATCCCCATCACCGAGAGTCCCCACTTAAAACAGGTCAGGCCAGCCCTCCTTTCACCGCAGATCCCAGCCCTGACTGCATTATATTGAAATGGACCACTTATGGTCTGTCTCCCTCTTGGTCAAGGAGTCCCTCCCAGGTAGGGATCCTGCCTTGTTCATCTTGGGATTCCCAGGGCCTGAGACCCAGGACTCAGTGAGCATTTGTTGACTGAGATTTGAGGCTCGTTGAGGAGCAGGAATGTGCCCAAGCTCACACAGGTGAGAACACCTGACCCCGCCTCTGAGTCCAAGCTCCAGGTGCCCCCAGGTCTGGTCCACTCTGTTATTTCTTCCTTTTTAGAAACACTGAGAAGAGGCTTCTTAGCCAAGCAGCTTCTATCTAGGCCTCTTCCAGATGCCTCCTTGCCTCTGCCTTTCACTGTTCTCAGTTAGAATGGTCAAAGTTCTCTCTTAAGGGTGACCACCCTGCCTTCCTATAGCCTCTGCTCTTCAGGGAGCACAGCCAAATTTCCCTCTGCAAACTTATCCTTCCCTCCTGGGTTCTCTCTCTCCACCATTCTGGACCAAAGTTCTCTTCCATTTTACAGCCTGGACCGAATGTCATCTCCCCCCTCCCCCAGGCCATCTGAAGCAGAACGAGTCCCTCCCTTTTCTGGGCACTTTCAGCCCTTTGCCCATAATGTTCTGTTTCTGGGTCTTTCTCCCCAAGGTACTCGGTGCAGCCAAGAACCTGTTCTGATTCATACCCTTCCCCAGCCCCCTCCACGAATCCTAATGGGAGTGTATGCTGTTGCATCAATGATCCTCATCCTAAGGATGAGTTAAGAGGGTCGCTATGGAGCTACCCTTCAGCCTCCTAACCTGCCCTTTGCCACCATTCATCAGCTTGTCCTATCCTCTTAGCCAGTAGGCTCCAAAGTCTACCCTGCAGTAACCACCACCCCGCCCCTGCCAGGGGAGAGTTGGGAGGCAGTGAAGTTGTGGAAGCAGCATCTTCCTGGTCTGAAACAGAGCAGGCAGGGCCAGGGAAAAGGACACAAACCTGGCAGGTCCCTCCATGCTGGGCTCTACAGTTGTCCCTACCACCTATGTCACTAAGCCACTAAAAACTCTGGGTCAGAAAAAATTTTTAAATGAAGTATTTTGGTTATCTATTGTAAAATAACCCAAAATGCATTAGCATAAAAAACATCTCTCATGATTCTGTGGTTTGGCTGAGCCCAGCTGGGTAGTTCTTCTACCACCCATGGCATCAGCTGAGGTCACCCACTGGGCTGCGCTCATCTGATGGCTATAGGTGTAGCTGCAAATTCCAGGAAGACTCACTCAGGTGTCTGGTACTTTGGTGGTCCTCTGGGTGATCTCTCTAAGGTGTAGCTTGGGCTTCCTCACTGCATGGTGGCATCAAGGTAATTGGACTTCTTATGTGGCAACTGCATTCCAAGAGGGAGAGAGTGGAAGCTTCTGGTCCTTTTAAGGCCTGGGTTCAGAAGTCTCAAAACATCACTTTTACCATATTCATTTGGTGAAAGTAAATCACAAGGACCTGTCCAGAATCAAGGGGAAGGGAAAAGGCTACTTCCCAGTGATTGGAGTGGCATACACATACAGGGAGGGAAGAGATCGATGACAGCCTTCTTTGGAGACAATCAGCTTCACTAGGGAAACCGTTAGAGGTCTTCTTTCAGTCCAGAAAGTCCCCAGGTATATGTGTGCACATTCAGCTATGGAAACTTCCAAACTACATAACCCTATAGGTCTGGGTGGTCCATTCCTTGAGAGGCATTGAAGGCCAGCTACAACAACAATCTGAGTGCAGAATGAAATGGCCCTAGCCTGGGAGGTAGGCAGTCTGGGTCCTTCCGCAGCCTTGCCCCCCATTTGATGTGAGAAACTGAGAAAGACCTGTCCCACTCTGAGCCACCCAAATCAGATCCACCTCTGCCCATGGGTCATTTATCTATAACCGTCCATCAGAGCTGAGGTCCTTTTGTCTTTTGCTATTTTCTAGGCTCTTTAAGAAGGACAAGGGCCTCTCCTCTTCTCTAGTTTTAACAGCTCAATAACAGCCCCTTGCCCCTGTATGTATAACCAGAAACCCTGGTATTGATGAATTTAGCTCAGTGCTGGACTGTTTTAAAAAGGAGGCTCTTCAAAATCACAGCTCAAATACAGAACAGAGCACTGGAACTGAATGCCAGAGAAGTGTCCCCAAAGTGTTCTTGGTTCATGCCCCAGTTATACAGATTGGTATACCAAGGCAGCCTGGTGTAATGTGAGAAGGGCAGGGATATACAGAATTAATTTAGGGACTTCCCCGGTGGTGCAATGGTTAAGAATCCGCCTGCCAATGCAGGGGACACAGGTTTGATTCCTGGTCTGGAAAGATCCCACGTGCCGCGGAGCAACTAAGCCCGTGCGCCACAACTACTAAGCCTGAGCCCTAGAGCCCGCCAGCCACAACTACTGAAACCCACGTGCCTAGAGAAGCCGCCGCAGTGAGAAGCCCACGCACCACAATAAAGAGTAGCCCCCGCTCACCGCAACTAGACAAAGCCCGTGCGCAGCAACAAAGACCCAACGTGGCCATAAATAAATAAATAAATAAGAATTCATTTAGCCAAACTCCCTTTCTCTGTTGGGAGCCCCCGCCAGCCTTCCCCCAAGTCCCACTTGCTAGACTCAAGACTAGTTGAGAGGTCTCTAGGTGCTCAGAAATTCCAACCCGCTGTGAGTGCCCAGAGCCTTCTCATTCAGCACCAGGGACAAACCTGCGGAGAAACTTGGAAGCAGGAAGCCTCCAAGAGTGGAGGCTATAGGACCTAGCACTTGTCTGTGGGGACACTGGACAGGCAGGAGGAGGCCCCCCACCTGCATATGCCACCCTTCCCAGTCTCTGGTCCCCACCATCACTGTTTAGCTACTATGATAATAGATATTTGGAATGTCCCATCAGACTTCAGTTATTAAGAGCCTCTGATCAATTCACTCTTCTCTGCTGCTCAAACATAATCTATACTCTCCAGCTTCTTGGCCCCGACTCATGCAGTTCCCTCTGCCAGGAATGCCATCGTCCCATCCGACCACCCCTTATCGTTCATCCTACCAGTCCCAGCCCAAGTGCTCCCTCCAGGAAGCCCTATACCCTCCTCTGCACGTTGGCAGAGACTTCTCCTTTCTTTAAACCTTCACTGCCCTTGGCCTTCACCTCCCAAGGCTCTGGACACTTTCTGCCTTAGTTCTAACCGGACTGCTGGAGAGAAGCCACTCAGCAGTGGGGACACCCCCGACCTGGGGGTCAGTGAACTGGATTCTAACTCAGGCTCAGCCTCTGCCTCCCTTGAGACCTTGGCAGAGTGCCTTCACTCTGGCCTCAGTCTCCTCATCTCCAGGATGAGGAGTTGGGCTTTGTCTCTAGGGTAATTTCCATAGCTTCCTTTGTTTGCTACACCCCACAGTAACTGAATCCCTTCCCCACAGCAGGCCCTGTCTTGGGTATTGGGGATGTAGAAGGAGTCCCTGCGACAAGGATTCATGTACAAGTGATTTATTAAGAAGGTGCTCTAAGGAAAACCCGTAAGGAAGCGGGAGGCAGGAGAAGGAAGGGAGGAAACTGGGAAGGGAGTGATTTCTAGCCAAGTCTCACAGAGGGTAGCTTCGGCCTGATTCCCCAGGGTGCTGTGGAGTGTAAGCCACGCCTCAGGGTTGTCCTGTCCCAGGACCAGGGAGCTCAGCTCCACACTCCCACCCCTGCAAGTCATTAGCTAAGGAGAAGCTTAATTCCCAGGCACTTCAATCTGTCTGCCATTGTTGGAAGTTTCCAGTAGCCTGGGGCAGGCTGCTGAAGGAGAGTCACAGGTGTGGGCCACTGAAAGCAGAACACAGGAGGCAGGGGAGGAGAAGAGCACAGAACCAGCAAATGCTCTGAGGAGCATTGGGTGGAGGTCCTCCACCATCCACCTCACTGTTAGCACCATTCCTATATTCAAGGAGCTCATGGAGGGGGGGTGGGGGAGGAGGGAATGTATTTGCCAAAAGGGAAATTCATATTCACAGGTGACCTGGGGTAATTAATTGTCTCCACTTTTCTGAAGATCACCTGCAAAATGAGGAGTTATAAACTAGGAACTGAAGCACGCACGGGAGGGAGGGAGGGAGGGAGGCATGGAGCTTGCATTATCAAGCCTGATTTGCATCTCCCACTCCCCACCCCCAAATCGGGCTGCTGTCTGCCTTTTGCCAGCAGGATAGTTAAGACAACTCAGGAATCACAGGGCTCTGGCTCCCCACAGACTAATTGCAAGCCCAGGATATCAAATGGACTGATTTCCCTAGGGACACAGACATGTTTTCATAATTCTGACAGTCTCCTTTCATCCTACGTCTCTAACAGAGCCGGGACATTAATCAAGTCTTTTCCTCTGCAAACCCACGCTCCCACCTTTGGTTTGGGGGCAGAGGGGCTGGGGGTGAGAGAAGAACAGGGGCTATGGTCCTGAGAGGGCTATCTCTAGGTGACATAATTGCGAATCTGTGAACAGGAACTCTGTATTCCCAGATGATCTGGGCACCCAATCCTAATACTTGTGAAAAGCTTGAAGACTATCAGAGCTGAGGGGCCTTTAGTCCCCAGGTCATGGCTTCCAAACTGTGCTCCTCCAAGCCCAACTTTTCAAGAAGGGACCACCAAGGTCCCCAGGGAAGAAGGGGTAAGCAACTCTGTCCAGTGTCCAGAGCATGGCCTTCCACATAGAGGCCACCTGAAGAGCCTTCTGCAACTGAAAACGAGTCCCAGATGCACTGACCTGGTGAGGCCATACCTGTTAGGCTGCAGAGCCAAGTGGGACATGGAGAGTGGAGGGCAGAGGAGGGCCCAGCAAGTTGATGTGTAGCCTGGCCTAGACCAGAGCTCCTGGCTCCTGATTTAACTTCCTCTCCTTTACTATCCTCCCCCTCTGCCCTCCTCCCCCACATCTGAAATTCAAAGCATTAGGCCTGAAAGGGACCTAGAGGTGATGCAGTGCAAACCTCCTCCTGCCATCACATGCCTGGATGCACTCAGTCGCCCTGCCTTACCTTGGACCCACCCAGCCATGGCCAGCTCATGGCCTCTCCTTTCGCGGAAGTCCCTCCAGACTTTGTACAGCTCTCTTACAAAAGTCTTCCTCCTATTGTTCCCCAAACTGTCTGCCACTAAACTTTCTCACTCTGCCTCTGGGGACCTACAGAGCACAGCTATTCCAGAGCCCCTCTTCTGGAACAGAGCCCTTTAGACGGCAGCAACAGTAATGACAACCATCACAGCACCTTACTCCTGAGAAAAGATTTCTGTTAGTCCTTCCCATTCACCTGCCACCTTATGGACCCTTACTAACAGCCCAAATTCTTCACTGCAGCAATATTCACATAGTATTTGTACCTTCCTTTTGCCTCTTGTTCCTCATGAGAACACTGTCCAATATGCACAGTAAGGATCCTACCAGTCCATTTAACAGCAGCGGCCAACAGAAGGGCTGGGATTTCCTTAAGATCCCATGGCACAGCTGGACCCCAGAGTTTTCCATTTTCCTTAGAAGAACACTTGGGTCCTGGGTCTCTGAGGCTGTGGGACCCTCATTTTCTCATTTAGCAGGCATCCCTGTTGCTTCCCTCAGGTCCCATCCAACCCTGCAGGCACCCTAATTGGGGTGACATTGAAATGTGTGTCTGACTCCTGTGGCTGTGATATTTAAATCGTCTAAGCCCCACACGGGAGGGTGGGGAGGTGGCTGCACAGCTCTGAGTACTTGGAATCCCAAGTCTGTGAATATCCATTCGCCCCCTCCTTAGTCTGGCTGCCTACAGTCATGTGGGCCCCAGTGGTTAAATTCCACGTGCAGAGCTGGGGCTCTGATGTCTGACCTTCAAAGATAGGGCAGCTCTGGCCGGCGGGAGGCAGCTGGGAGCCACTTACTCATAATGCCAGCTGACTCATTTTTTCATCCTCTCAGCCAACTGGTGGGTGAATTAATTAAGTGATGCAGCCAGAATAAGCAGCTATAGGCTTCACTCTGCTGGCCTTAGCATCCTCCTGTTTTGAACTCCTTTAGATGGATGAAGAGGGTGAGGAGCACTGGGTTGGAACTTAGGAGAACTGGGTTCGACTCCCAGTTTAGCTACAGCAGCTTGATTGTGTTGCTTTGGACAAGTCCCTTCTCTGACCCGGACCTCAGTTTGCTGGTCCTTACAATGAAGGGATTGGACGCAAGGAGTGTAAGGGGGCACTTTTCAGGATGTTACTCTATAGCCTCATGCATGAATGAGCTGGACAAATGGCAAGGACAGACACAGAGATTATAAGCTGATGGCCTGAGAGTTGCATCTCTTTCATGAATGTGTTTTATTTAACAAATATACTGCTGTATGGGGATATATTTTTATTTTGAATGTATTTCAATGGGAAGTACATGTTTCTGTTTGGCCCAGTCCCCATCACTCCCTGTTTTCCTACACCTGGTCCTTTTGGGGATCAGTCTGGCCTCTGCAGACATTTGAGTTTGCGACCCCTGTGCCAGTCGAATCATTTTCTATGGACAAGATAATAAGAGTGAAGACATAACAGCCACATTGGTTTTATGCTTCCAGTTTAACCAAACCATTTTCCATCCACTGAAGTGTTTGGCTTGGTGCTAGAGTCTCTACGCAATTTCACAAAGTCTAAATTTCCTTATTTTTCCATCCACAGAAAATTGTGGTGAGGATCGGCTTGGTCATGTACGGTAGAGATTAAATTTATTATTCTAAAATCTGCTTGCCAGAATCTTTGCATTTCAGAGATGAAAGCTAAATTCACCTTAGTGGATGATTGCTTTGTCTGGGAAAACACATTACTGGACCTTTGTTACCTAAAGACAAGGCCCAGGACTTGGTTTTGGAAAGTGGGGGATGGTGGTGGAGGTTGTGATGGATGAATGGAAACAAAACCCTAATACATAATACACATAATACAGTAAAATTAGGTCATACTTGGGTATGAGTTTATGAAGTTAACCGATTCCAGATTTTTTTAAGATCTCAAAAGCAAGATTTGGGGGGACCTTAAGACATGGGAAAGAAGACACAAGAAAAGGCTTTTGTCCCCAAGCAGGGTAAACCTGAGACACAGTAAGTTAGTGACTCTCCAAAAAGTTACAGCTTCTTTGATGGTAATACTAATTTTTAAAAATTAACAATGTGAAATTGACAAATGTTAACACACTAGAACAAGAGTCACCAAATTACAGCCCCAGGGTCAAATCCAGCCCACTGCTTATTTTTGTTCTGCCTGTGAGCTAAATATGGTTTTTATATTTTTAAATAGTTGGAAAAATCAAGAGTATTTTATGACATGTGAAAATGATATAAAATTCAAATTTCAGTGTCTATAAATAAGGTTTGTTGGTTTGTTGGCCACTCATTTGTTTATGTATTGCCTACAGCTGCTTGTGCAATACAGTGACAGAGATGCGTACTTGCCACAGGCTATGTGTAGTGCTCCCCAATTTACAGTCACCTGAGTAAATGGGCATAGAGCCCTTGAAGGAGGAGTCATCACTGTGTAAACTCACTGTGGTGTTTGGGGATCATTCCTCCTAAGGACTAGCCTCCCTGTCAGAAAGGAAAAATAGGAGAAGAATAGGGAATTCAATTAGTATTGAACAAAGTGATTTGTTGGATGAAATTAGATGCAACATGGTTGGCAGGGTGGGGTGGAGTGATGTTCACAGACTCAAATCAGGTAAATAATTTAGGTAACGGTGTAACTTGCACCTATGGGGCCTGGGTTATGAATCCAGCTCCATTTGAACAATACGGACTTGGAATCCCCTGATGTCACATGAAAAAGTACCTGAGAGGTACCCAGGATGATTATGGTTCTAAGTCTCCTGCGCCAGCCACATCTCTGAGCAACCAGCAGAGATTGTCCTCTGAGATTATAACTAGAGCATGGCTATGAATGAATGACCAGGAACCTCAGCTCACTTGAAATGAGAGTGGTATTCCTGGAGTGGTGACCTCAATTCTCTTGAGATGAGAAAGCTGTTCCCCTAGTGAAAAGGGGTCTTAAAAAAGAAAAAAAGAAAAGGGGTCTTTTTTTAACCCCTGGAAGGTATAAATTGAATACAAAAATAACAAAGTCAACAAAACCCATAATATTAATACATTTGTGTTAAGTTTAGGAATGGCCTGTACATACTTGGTATTTGCAGGGTTTGTGATAAGTAAGAGAATGTGGCATATCTGAGATTTCATTGTAAACATGTAATTGAGCAATTGATTTTAGACGTGATTTTAAATTAAAGGTTGTAAGAGAATTTGATTAGTTTTGTAAACAGTACTGGGATGTTTATGAGAACTTAAGAATCACCATATTTAGGACTTTGATTTATTAAATTTACAAGAGTAGTTTAAGTGCTTGGAAAGGTTCTCATTAGGTCAGGCATGCGAAGCTCTCTGGATGAAAACAGGACGCATCAAATTTATAAATGCACTTCAAAATGCTTATAGTAACCTAATGAAATGAATTGTAAATGAGACCTTTTAAGAGAATTTGGATTTACGATTAGGATAGTAAAATTTGAATTTAAACTTAAAGACTCAGCGAAAAATGGTTGTTTTTTTTTTTTTTGCGGTACGCGGGCCTCTCACTGCTGTGGCCTCTCCCGTTGCGGAGCACAGGCTCCGGACGAGCTGGCTCAGCGGCCATGCCTCACGGGCCCAGCCGCTCCGCGGCATGTGGGATCCTCCTGGACCGGGGCACGAACCCGTGTCTCCTGCATCGGCAGGCGGACTCTCAACCACTGCGCCACCAGGGAAGCCTGGTTTTTTTAATTTGTTACTTTTTTCTGCATCCAAAAAAATTATCCTCAGTCATGAAGAACTCCCTCGGACACTCATTAAGTCTAAAAAGGAATCATCATTGTTCTCCAATCCAAACACTGGTTCCAGAAGCTGAACAGCAATACCATGCACTCAGGTCAGGTGTCCAGGTGAGGGTCCTGGGGGCACGTTGCCTCCCACTTTTCACCTCTCTACATCTAAATAGCTCCCTGTTACTTACGTCTCCTTCACGTCATGGGACCTGCCCTCCTGCCTCCCCCGCCCCTCAGGCTAGCCCCCCTCTCACCCAAGTTACTCATCCATCTATGGGGGTCTCCCTCACTCTGGTCTTCTCTCCTCTCCTCTTTCTTTTCTTCCTTCATGACAATCGCAAAGACACTAAGAGGAGAGAGAAGCCCTCGCCTGCCTGGCTCTAGCTGCCTTTGTACATCTGCTGCTCCCCTAGTAGCCCCAGAAGTCTGTGGAGAGACAGTCTCTGAGCGCCATACCCCTGGGTAGCAGATGGTCCTTCCAGATCAGAGTTGCAGCTTCCTGCCTAGAACAGCAGTATCATCTCCATGAGCCCAGTTATGGAGACTTACTGTTGGTGATCACCGGCCAGGGCGTGGGTACAGCCTCCTCTCTCTGCCCATCTGCTTCTCCTGCTGCACCTCTGATTTGGTTTGGAGGCCCTGCCGAGGTTGAGGGTGACAGCAGCCACCTTCTCCCAACCTTCCCCCTGCTGATCACTTTCCTCCAAGGATCTTGTCACCCAACCTAACTCTGAACTGTTAGATGGCAGAGCCCTATCTCTGCCACTTCTGTCTCCTTCAAGGCCAAGAAAGCAAGGAAAGGACTCTACCTTTTGTAGCAAAACCATGGGAGCAAGAGCCGAGGTTCAGCTCCACTATGGGCTTCCTGTGTGAGCTGGAGTAAATTATCAACCTCTCTGGGCCTGGTTTCCCCTTGCCCCTTATAAAGTGTTGGAGATCCTTTCACCCAGCAAAGCTACTTCTAGGTAGCTTTGTGCACAGAGACACAATTAAGGATGGCAGTCTTGCTAGCAACAGTGAACAATGTCAGTCTAAGTATCAACGAATAGAAGAATCTGTGAATAAATTACTGTACATACATAGATCGTGTCAGTCAGAGTCCAGTCAAGAAATAAAATTTGCGCCAGTTATTTTCCCCTATGACATTCTGTTACGAAGAATTTCAAATACACAGGAAAATTGAAAAAACTGTAAAGTGAATACCCATTTACCCACACTTGGCCTTACTTGCTTTATCATATATCTATCCATCTTATTTTTTGGATGCATTTCAAAATAAGGTGCATGGGCTTCCCTGGTGGCGCAAGTGGTTGAGAGTCCGCCTGCCGATGCAGGGCACACGGGTTCGTGCCCCGGTCCAGGAAGATCCCACATGCCATGGAGCGGCTGGGCCCGTGAGCCATGGCCGCTGAGCCTGTGCGTCCGGAGCCTGTGCTCCGCAATGGGAGAGGCCACAACAGTGAGAGGCCCGCGTACCACAAAAAAAAATAATAAGGTGCAGACAGCAATATGCTTTACCCAGAAACACTTCAACATGTATATCATTAACTAGAGTTCCATAATTGTTTACAGTTTTTTTAAGGTAAATTTTCATACAATCAAATATAAATTTTAAGTCTACTATTTAATGGGCTTTGTCAAATTCATCCACCTGTATAATCTAAAAACCACCATCAAAATATAGAACATTCCTTTCATACCAGAAACTTCCCTCATTACCTTTCCCTGCCTCTACCTCCACCTGCCAACCCTGTTCTGAATTTTTCCCACCAGAACTTAGTTTAGTCTGTTCTAGAACATCATCTAAATTGAATCATACTGTGTAAGGCCTCTTTCAGTCAGCCCAGTGTTTTTAAGATCTACCTAAGTTATTACATATATCAGTAGTTTGTTTCTTCTTTTTGCTGAGTCATATTCTTTTATACGGCTATACCACCATTTGCTTGTCCATTCTCCTATTGATGGACATTTGGGATGTTTCCAGTTTTTATCTATTTGTGAATAAAGCTGCTATGAATTATTTTTAAACAATTCTTTTTGAGATCTTACGTTTTTGTCTTAGGTAAATCCCTAAGACTGGATTTGCTGGTCCATAGAGTAGGTAATTGTTTAGATTTCTAAGAAAGACCCAGTACTGCCCACACCCAGACCCTACCAGGACCTGGTCCATGTCCCCTCCCATCCTCTGCCCCAGTGAGATGTCAGCCTGCAAGTGCCATCCCTCTCCCTTCAGGGTGAATTCTCTCTCAGGGCCCTCTTCCCCATTCAGTCTTGTCGTCTGGCCTTGGTCAGGGCCTCTCCAGGCCACCAGGCATGCTTTGGTAACTGCAACAGTCATGGGGAAGGGCTGTGAGTCTCCACTGCTTTCGTTCTAGGAGGCCCTGTTTCCTTGTAAATGGTCCTCTCTCTCCCCCAGGAACCTCCAGGCTCCCCACACCAATTGATGGGATAGAAACCAGGCAATAACACTGGCTTCTAAGCCGATTCCAGACCCTGAGTGAGTCTAAATGTTCCACGAGTAGATCTGACTGCCCATGGCCCCCAGGCTCTGTTCTTCTCTTGCCCATTCAGAGTGGCTGGGGCAGGAGTTTTGAGGCAGGGGCAGAGAGATGGACTCTTTGGGGCCTGGTCCAAGGCTGCAGGCCCAGATCCAACCCCCTGGCCTGTCCAGGCTTACACCTCCCATCTCCCCATGATGTTTGCAAGGGGCCACCAAGGGGTCACCAGTGCTCTCAGCCTTCTTATAGCACAGAGGTTAAGAGTGCAGATACTGAACACAGATGCCTGGGTTCCAGCCCTGACTCTATCCTTCTCTAGGCATTTCTTATTGCTTCTATGATGAGGAAATTTCAAATATATCGTAAAACAGAGAAGAGCCTCTGCTGGCTCTGGCCACTTCCATGCATCTGCTGGACTCCTTCTCCCCTAGACAACCTGAGCTTCATGCCCCAGGTGAGATACTTACCTCTGAGCCTCAGGTCCCTAGTCTGTAAAGAGTCACACAAATGGCAGGTGGTGGTGCTGTTACTGCTGACCTATGAGCTTGGGCAAGCCAGGTGAGCCCAGGTAAATGGAAGCCCCTCCCACCACCTAGCACAGCCCCCTCAACCTTGAATTCACTCCCCATTCTCAGGGTCACCCACGTAATCCTCACCATGGCCTTGGGAGAGAGGGTGGCTTCACAGGAATTACCAGCCCCCTTTACAGAGGTAGAGATTGAGGCCAAAAGCAGGAAATCAGCCTGTCACATCCCCAGGTGGGGAACCTGGGTTTCTGACCTGTTCTTGTCTAGCTGTTTAACATATTAATTCATGGTGAAGTCTCACCTATGTAGCAGGAGGTGTAGAGCCCTGTGGCTAAAAGCCCAGGCTCAAGACCCAGATGCCTAGGTTCTGATCCTGACTCTGCACCTAATAGGGCAAGATATCGAACCTCTTTGTGCCTTTGTTTCCTCATCTTTAAGTGAGTATTCTGAGAGGACCTGTATTGTTAATAATATGGTATTATTATTATAATGCACTGTGAGAACGAAATGTGTGAACACAGGTAAAACAAGATACCTAGAGCATAAGAGATGTTCCATAAACATGAGCTATCGTGATGAGGTCTCCCTCATAGTCTAGGGGGTAGAGCTCTTGTCCCTGTGTCCAGTTCCTCCCTGTAACCCCCGTCTCCTGGCCCTTCACAGTGGATCCGAGGCTGCAAAGTGCTCGGGCACATCTGCCGAACGAGTGAAAGCATTTAGGTCATGGGAAGCCTTGTCTTCCATGGACACAGGACTTGAGAGAAGGTGAGTCTGTGACACACTGGAGCCACCTCTGCCTGCAGCCAAGTGCATGCGCACTGCTCAAACCCCCTCCTGCTTGCCCTGACCCCTGGCAGGGTGAGAGGTAGCCTGGTGTCTGTGGAGCTGAGTTTTCCCACAGCCCACGGTGCCTCTCCTTCTGCCAGGCCCGAATTCCCTCTCTCTGTTAAGACTCTGTTTCTGAAGTCAACTCTTCTCAGCCAGGACTCTCTTCAGCTAATGATGTCCATGGAGAGAGTGGAGGCTGCAATACACAGCCTTGCCCCCTGCAAGGGGGCCGGGTCAGCCCCGGGGAGAGCAGTTTGCCAGGGGCACTGTGGCCCTGGAGTGGAGCGAAGTTGAGAAGCACAACCGCAGTCCTGAGAGTCAGGGCTGGAGAAGTCTTTGCCGATGTCTCTGCCAAGCTATCTCCTCCTTGTCTGGGAGAGGGCAGAGCCAGGCCTGGAATCTAGGGCTGCTGACCAACCCATGACCACTGCCCCGCAGCCACACACCGGGTCTCACACTTGAACAGGCATCAGAATCACCTGGAAGCCTCGTTCAGTCAACTGATGGCCCCACCCCCAGTCTGATTCAGTAGGTCTGGAGTGAGGCCTGAGCGTTTGCATTTTAACAAGTTCCCAGATGATGCTATTGCTGCTGGTTGGGGACCACACTTTGAAACTGTTGCTTTAGGAAACTGCCTTACGCCTAGGAATCGGGGACGAAGCCCAAGAACACGGTGCTGAAGAGGCAGGGATAACGACTGCCATCTGGAAGGAAGGAAGAAGGACCCAGCTGAAAAAACTCGAAGGTTCAACGATGTGCCGGCCTCAGGGGGAAGGCATGGGTGGGGAATCCGGCAGTTCAGACTAGTGTGAGGCAAGGTGCCTAGGCAGCGAAACTTAAGGAGACGTCCCTCTCAGGCTCTTGCAAGTGCAGGGTGGGCACCTGCAGGAACCGGAGAGGAGTGTCTCTTTAAATGTGCCCTAGCGCCTGGCTTGCTTCCCCCAGTCCCCAGCTCTGCCTCTGGGGGCCTGACAATACCCACCGCACCCCGAGTCTGATAGGTCAGCAGTGCAGCTAGTGTTTTCACGAGCAGTTACCTTCTGTGGGGCTCAGTATCCATGGGAAATTCCTCTTGGTTTGAAGGATGGTATTTAAAATCCTAGGCCAGGAAGGAGCGGTGTATATGTGTGAGTGTGTGTGTGTGTTTGTGTCTGTGTGTGTCTCTGTCTGTGTGCCTATGTACGTCTGAAAGAGAGACAAAACCAGGAAAGGTGTCAGAGAAAGGGTTCTGCAGGGACATACAGCACTGTGTAAACTTCTTGCTAATTAAAGTGTGCCTCCGGGACCAGCAGCATCAGCATCACCTGGAGATGATGATTAAAAATTTCTGACGCCCAGGCTATTTTTCTGGTGGCGCAGTGGTTAAGAATCTGCCTGCCAATGCAGGGGACACGGGTTCAAGCCCTGGTCCGGCAAGATCCCACATGCTGTGGAGCAACTAAGCCCAGGCGCCACAACTACTGAGCCTGCGCTCTAGAACCCGTGAGCCACAACTACTGAGCCCACGTGCCACAACTACTGAAGCCCATGCACCTAGAGCCCGTACTCCGCAACAAGAGAAGCCACCGCAATGAGAAGCCCGCACACCTCAACGAAGAGTAGCCCCCACTCACCGCAACTAGAAAATGCCCACGCGCAGCAACAAAGACCAAACACAGCCAAAATAAATAAATTTAATTAATTTAATTTAATTAAATATTTAAAAAGAATTATGAAGCCCAAAGTTTCTCAACATCACTAATTATTAGAGAAACGCAAATCAAAACGTCAAGTACCACCTCACCCTGGTCAGAATGGCCATCATTAAAAGTCTATAAATAACAAATGCTGGAAAGGGTGTGGAGAAAAGGGAACCCTCCTACACTGTTGGTGGGAATGTAAGTTGGCAGCCACTATGGAGAACAGTATGGAGGTTCCTCAAAAAACTAAAAATAGAGTTGCCATATGATCCAGCAATCCCACTCCTGGGCATATATCCATACAAAATTATAATTGAAAAAGATACATGCACCCCTATGTTCATAGCAGCTCAGTTCCCAATAGCCAAGACATGGAAACAACCTAAATGTCCATCAACAGATGAATGGATAAAGGAGATGTGGTATGTATACACAATAGAACACTACTCAGCCATAAAAAATGAAATAATGCCATTTGCAGCAACATGGATGGACTTAGAGATGATCATACTAAGTGAAGTAAGTCAGAAAGAGAAAGACAAATACCATATGATATCACTTACATGTGGAATGTAAACTATGACACAAATGAACCTATTTATGAAACAGACTCACAGACATAGAGAACAGACTTGTGGTTGCCAAGGGGGAGGAGGGGTTGGAGAGGGATGGATTGGGAGTTTGGGGTTAGCAGATGCAAACTATTATATAGAGAATGGATAAACAAGAAGGTCCTACTGTATGGCACAGAGAACTATATTCAGTATCTTGTGATAAACCATAATGAAAAAGAACATGAAGAAAAGAATATATATATATATGTATAAATGAATCACTTTGCTGTACAGCAGAAATTAACACAACATTGTAAATCAACTAAAAAAAAATTCTGAAGCCCAGGTTATACTCTAGAGTCTGCACTTTAACAAGCTCCCCAAGTGACATAGGCACAGGGACACTGTGATCACCTGAAGAGTTTTTTTGTTTTGTTTTGTTTTTAATACCAATGTCTGCATCCCACCCCCAGAGACTCTGATAGAATTCTCCTGGATTGGATACAAACTTAATGCACAGAAATCTCCTGCATTCCTATAAACTAACAACAAAAGATCAGAAAGAGAAATTAAGGAAACAATCCCATTCACCACTGCAACAAAAAGAATAAAATACCTAGGAACAAACCTACCTTAGGAGGTAAAAGACCTGTAGAGATAAACCCACACACCTATGGTCAACTAATCTATGACAAAGGAGGCAAGGATATACCATGGAGAAAAGACAGTCTCTTCAATAAGTGGTGCTGGGAAAACTGGATAGCTACATGTAAAAGAATAAAATTAGAACACTCCCTAACACCCTACACAAAAATAAACTCAAGGGCTTCCCTGGTGGCGCAGTGGTTGTGCGTCCGCCTGCCGATGCAGGGGAACCGGGTTCGCGCCCTGGTCTGGGAGGATCCCACATGCCGCGGAGCGGCTGGGCCCGTGAGCCATGGCCGCTGAGCCTGTGCATCCGGAGCCTGTGCTCCGCAACGGGAGAGGCCACAACAGAGGGAGGCCCGCATACCACCAAAAAAAAAAAAACCTCAAAATGGATTATAGACCTAAATGTAAGATGGGACACTATAAAACTTTTAGAGGAAAACATAGGAAGAACACTCTCTGACATAAATCACAGCAAGATCTTTTTTGATCCACCTCCTAGGGTAATGGAAATAAAAATAAACAAAAGGCACCTAATGAAACTTAAAAGCTTTTGCAAAGCAAAGGAAACTACAAACAAGACGAAAAGACAACCCTCAGAATGGGAGAAAATACTTGCAAATGACTCAGTGGACAAAGGACTAATCTCCAAAATATATAAACAGCTCATGAAGCTCAATATTCAAAAAACAAACAACCCAATCCAAAAATGGGCAGAAGACCTAAATAGACATCTCTCCAAAGAAGACATACAGATGGCCAAGAAGCACATGAAAAGCTGCTCAACATCATTAATTATTAGAGAAATGCAAATCAAAACTACAATGAGGTATCACCTCACACCAGTTAGAATGGGCATCATCAGAAAATCTACAAACAACAAATGCTGGAGAGGGTGTGGAGAAAAGGGAACCCTCCTGCACTGGTGGTGGGAATGTAAATTGATACAGCCACTATGGAGAACAGTATGGAG
>NC_041222.1:26774429-26835118 GCF_002837175.3 Physeter macrocephalus
GTCATACAGAGTGAAGTAAGTCAGAAAGAGAAAAACAAATATCATATATTAACGCATATATGTGGAATCTAGAAAAATGGTACAGATGAACTGGTTTGCAAGGCAGAAATAGAGACACAGATGTAGAGAACCAACATATGGACACCAAGCATGGAAAGCCGGGTTGGGGGGCGGGTGGTGGGATGAACTGGGAGATTGGGATTGACCTATATACACTAATATGTATAAAAATAGATAACTAATAAGAACCTGCTGTATAAAAAAAATAAATAGGGGCTTCCCTGGTGGAGCAGGGGTTAAGAATCTGCCTGCCAATGCAGGGTGCATGGGTTCGAGCCCTGGTCTGGGAAGATCCCACATGCCGCGGAGCAACTAAGCCGGTGCACCACAACTACTGAGCCTGTGCTCTAGAGCCCGTGAGCCACAACTACTGAGCCCATGTACCACAACTACTGAAGCCTGTGTGCCTAAAGCCCGTTCTCTGCAACAAGAGAAGCCACCACAATGAGAAGCTCGCGCACCCAACAAAGAGTAGCCCCCACTCGCCGTAACCAGAGAAAAGCCCACGTGTAGCAAAGAAGACCCAATGCAGTCAAAACTAAAATTTAAAAATTTATTAAAAAATAAATAAATAGGGCTTCCCTGGTGGCGCAGTGGTTGCGCGTCCGCCTGCCAATGCAGGGGAACCGGGTTCGCGCCCCGGTCTGGGAGGATCCCACATGCCGCGGAGCGGCTGGGCCCATGAGCCATGGCCGCTGAGCGCCGCTGAGCCTGCGCGTCCGGAGCCTGTGCTCCGCAACGGGAGAGGCCACAACAGAGGGAGGCCCGCATACCACACACACACACACAAAATAAATAAAATAAATAAATAAATAAATAAATAAATAAAATTCAGAAAAAAAAATGTGACTGTAAGGAGGTTGAAAATATTGCCCTCATCCCCACATTGAGCAGTCTTTATCATGAGAAATCATCAAAGGTGGTAAAAGTAATCTTAGAAATTAAAAAAAAAAAAGAATCCTCCTGGATTCTGCATGGGCATTGGGTTTTTAAAACCTACCTACATGGCTCTAATGGGCTGCAAATCCCAGGACCATTAGTGTAGACAGCATCAGAGGTCTTCAGAATCAGTGTTGGAGACAACATGACACAGTAGAACTCACATGGCATTTTAGAATCTAGGGCCCGATTTCTAAACCTGACTCTGCCACTGACGAGCTATGTGATCCTGGTTCACTTTCTCTCTCAATTCCCTCAAAGTAAAATGGTAATATTAACAACTCCTCAAGACCAAAATATTCGTGATTATTAGAGTTCTAAGAGGTCTTAGTTAACATTTAGGTCACATATTCTCCATTTTACCCTTGAGAAAGCTTAAGACCTTTCTAGGCCTTGGTTTCTCCACTTATAAAATTGGAGATTGGCCCCCACTAAGGGCCCCTCTCCAATGCGCTGCTCCTGTTCCTGCCTTTGTACACTGATTCTCCGTTCAGTGCTTCCACATCTCTACCCGGGCATGTCTAAAGGTTGTACTTCCTCTCTGCAGCCCCAACTCCCATCTCCTTTAGGTTTCAGGTCAGAGTTTACTTCCTACAAGGAGCCTTCCCTGACCACCCCCTCCCCAGCCCAGGTGAGGGGCCCTATGGTCACCTGAACTTCCCTGCCCCCTCCTGCCCTTTATCACGGGACATTATAATTGTCTAAATTCTTGTCTGATGCCCAACCATGTTGTGATAGCCCTGCAGGCACTCTCCTCTCCATCTCTACCTCGGATCCCCAGTAGATGTTCACCAAATATGTGCCTGAAAGTTAAACAAGGGACAGTGGGAGGTTGTGATCAACTGACTTCACAACTAACTCTTGCTCCAAACTTGTGGCCTTTACCAATTTGATTCAACTCAATGTTTAAAAGGTAACTGAAGCACGAGGAAGGCTTCCTCACATTAACCTCAATTATCTGTTGGAGGAACACAGTTTTCTGGATGGCTAAAGATCAACTGAGTTACAAGCCTGGCTGAATCTTGACCACAGCCTTTCACAGGCATACCACAGCTTACAAAGCACTCTTGCACCTGCTGTCTCCTCACCGGGAGGATGGCAGGGCAGGAATTATGGCCATAACACTGGAATATGAGCTGCTTGAGATCAGGCATATTGTCTGTTTTGTTCACTGAGGTTTCCTCCACACATCGTAGGTGCTGACTAAATATTTGTACAATGAAGGAATCTCTTATCTGATAAAGGAAAAGGAGACTCAGGAGGGCTGGGTGGTTCACCCAAGTTCACAAAGCTGGAGCTTCAGAACTGAGGGGTCCCAACCTCCTGCGCAAGGCCTCTTCCCACTGCCCTGGGTAGGCACAGCCTAACCTGGTACAGAATTTATACTCCACAAAATGTTCCAACTTTCCATGCCCCTCTGCTCATACTTACCACATCTTTTCAAGGGCTTGGGTGATGGGACCTAACATCCATGTCTTGCACAAGCCTTAGGAGCATGTTTCCCACAGCCCAGCATCTTCTCTGCCATTGGCCTCTGTGGGTTGGCCAATCTGCAGGCCTGACCTAGTGTGCCCAGTGACAGTTCACTTTCCTCTATCTCTGGACAGAGTCCTAACTGCCCCTCCCACTGTAGGCACCAAGCAAAATGGCCTCCCTCCCCATTCCACTCCGGCCCTCACCTCAGCATCCGACAGGGATACTGAAGGCTCAAAGAGAAGAGCAAGGAGAGCCTAAACCAGGCATTTCACTTCTGCTTCTAAGCTGGGCAGGACACATGGTGGCTGCAACATGGCAATGGCTGGAGCAGCTCTGTCAGGGTGAGAACCATGCCCCTATTATCCTCCAGCAGCAAATGAAAGCACAACACTTGCACAGAGAAGACAACAACAGCTTCTGACTCCATTTTATAGTTTGTTTTAATACTTGCTGTAACAGGACAGTTAACAGCCCATAAATAGAGAAGGATTTGGATTTTAGTCTTAGCTCCACCACTGACATTCCATGTGACTTTGAGTAAGTCAGTCCATACCATCCAGAACATTCAGGAAGAGCTGCCTTAAAGGAATGGAAATGCACAATAGCAGTAATTTATCATTCATTAGTACTTCATGGTTTCCGTAGCACTTTCACACACATCATTTCATTTAGTCATCAGAGCTGGTCTGTGTGCCCAATTTACAGATGAACAAGTAGACAGATGGGTTAAGGACTTGTCTTTGGTCAATCACACAGGCATTATGAGGCAGGGCAGGGATTTGAATCCATGTTTTTTAACTGAACCCCTCATTTTTCTCTCTTCATTTCCAGTCAGTTGACTTCAACAAGCATTTTTCTGATCGCATACTGCACACAAGTCCCAATGAACAAGGCAACAAATGAAGACGCCATGGTCTCTGCCCTCTAGAAGCCCAGAGTCCAGTGGCAGAGTCAGACACATACTTCACAAACAACCCTATGGGGAAGAAGAGGCAGGTGGCCCTGTCAGAGTGGGATGGATAAAGCCTTCATGAAGTGGTGGCATTTAACTCACCCAGGAAGGATGAGTAGGAGCTTAGCAGGAAAGAGAGAGGGTGGAGGAGGAGACATGTAACACCAAATGCCCAGACTGTGCAGAGGGTCTCAAATGTCCAGACAAAGATGCAAAGAAGACTCTCCTGAGGCTGAGTATAGAACCCAGGTCGGCAGACTAAACAGTTCCAGTTTTTTTCTACATGTGGCTGACGAATTTCGAAAGACTTTAAACACTGTCAACCGGCTCAGATTTACTTTAAAAACTGATTTTAAAAATCATTTTCTTACACTACCGTGTGTAAAATAGATAGCTAGTGGGAACCTGCTGTATAGCACAGGGAGCTCAGCTTGGTGCTCTGTGAAGAGCTTGTAGGGTGGGATGCGGGGGGAGGGAGGTCCAAGAGGGAGGGGATATGTGTATACATATAGCTGATTCACTTCATTGTACAGTGGAAACTAACACAACATTGTAAAGCAATTATACTCCAATAAAAAAATTTTTAAAATCATTTTCTTGCTACAAATATTCCTTGTAAAAAATGGAGACAAGCAAAGAAAATAAAAGTCACATTTAATCACATTTCCTAGAGATAACCAATATTTCCTAAGAATATATATATATTTTTTCTAAAATGTCATTGTACAGTTAATATTCCTTTTTACCTTTTTTCTGCTTATTATTTTGTGAACAGCTTCCATGTAATTCAATATTCTTCCATTCTTCTTAAACCGTGGTTCTGACTTTTGGAGGTGTCACGGACCCCCCAGAAGATCTAACGGAGGCACAGAAAACACACATTCCCCAAATACACACTAGTTGTGTCACCAGGCAAAAATGCAGGCTCAGGGTTGCCAGTTCTTTGAGTGTTTCCAAAGAGCTGGAAATCCATTTCTCATATGAAATCTTCTGGTTTTCAAAGGTTGGTCACTAACTCGAAATATTAAAAATAAAAACAGAACAAAAACACTGTGGGGGGGTCACACAAACTCATCAGAGGCCTCAATCTGTTCTAGGGCAGCCAGTTTATAACCTCTGGGCAAGGCCAACGTCGCAGGTGTTTAGGGCTTACGGTCAGACCGAATCACGTTTCCAACCTCGTCTCCCACAACGTGCCTTCTTACACAGCCAGACCCCATTCTTCAACTCCCACTTCCACATCTCTGCTCCTGCAGCTTCCATACCTGAAGCTGGACCAAGCCCCACCCACGCCCCCTGCATCGTCCAAATCCCACCGGAGTCTGCAGGGTTTTATGGGTCTGTACCTTGGATACCTGCCATGCTCTCTCTGTTCCTAGCTATCTGTGGCCATCTCGCATCGCCTGCTGCACTGGGAACTCCTGGGGACAGCACTCTTTGATTCATTTCTGTGCCCTCCAATGCAGGGTCCCCACAGAGCCAGTCCAGAGCGAGTGCTCAGGAAACAATAGCACGGCTGACAGACCAGGCAGCATTCACCCAATGCAAGTGACTTCCTCACTTGGAACAGAAGGATGGATAATTACAGCCTGGCTTTAGCAATCTGCTATGCATTCACCCTTCAGGGTGTGTGAATTGCTGTGAAATTCTTCTCAAGAGGAAAGCAGAAAGTGACTCTTAAAGGGAGAGTTAAAGGAAGGGAGAGAAAGGAAGAAAAGCCTTTGTAAGCTCTCGGGCTGTGCCTCTGTTGACCTTTGAGCCACGGAGAAAAGGAGACAGAACAAGGCTGGTGCCATCAGGAGGTGTAGGTGGGAGCCCAGCCCTGCCCTGATATGACTTCGGGCAGGTGCCTTCCCCTCTCTGAACAGTAAGGGACAGAACCAGATCATCACCTAGGGTCTTTCCTTTCTAAGATAATAAGATGCTGTGTAGCAGTCAAGGGGATTTACAGTGTCCCTGGCTAACATGATCTGGGGGCCACAGGGACTGATTTCTGCCAGTCTCTCTCTCTCTCTCTCTGGGGACTCCATCAGGGAAAGGGCAAAGCCAGGAGCTACCACCTGAAGCCCATTAGCCCACCTGCCCCTGCTTCCCCTGGAGGTGATGACTTGGTGAGGTCCTGCAGACCCCCAAATGCTTCTGGGCCAGTGGAGATCTGGCCACTGGGCAGACCCTGAGACAACTCCTGGGGCAGCAAAAAGCAGGGCTGGGATAGTTAGTACCTGCAGGACCTTGAACAGGCCACTAAGACCCTTTGGGTCTCAGTATCTTCATCAGCAAGATGTGAATGATAAATGCAGTTGGGTAGTTGAGATTATGACACTTAAAAATCCAACACAGAGTCTGGCACATGGCAGGTGGCTAATAAATGTTAGGTTTCTGTCTAATAAGCCTCAATTTCATATGAACAGGTCAGCCTTTCAACAGAGCCCAGACAGTTCTGAAGACTCCAGGAACCTGGTTTTATCTTCAGCAGAAGGAGCCCAGCCCCACACTGATACAGCCTCAGGGAAAATCATCTCAGCAAGACAGGTAGGTATAAGATGGTGAGTGCAGGAAGGAGAACTTAAGAAAATTTGGATCAGGTGATGGAGGACCTGAAATCCCTCACTGAATGCCCAAGATTTTGAGTCCCAGTGGGTTCTGGCCCAGGGGCTGTCTCAATTGTCTGGAACCACCCCTGAGAAGGCAAGACCTGGTTTCCGGGGGTCAAGGACCAGTGGGTAGAGCCCCAGATTCTAAGCAGGGTCCAGCTGGCACTTCCTGATGGCAAGGACTGGTGGTCCCATGAGAAGGGGCACTGGACAGAGTGGAGCTACAAATGGGGAAACTGCAGGCCACAGCCAGGAGGATAGCATTCAGAGGCAGGGCCAGAATCCAAGTTTCCTGAGTCCTTCCTGGGCCTCGCAGGAGAGGAAACCAGGAGGCAGGACAGGGTAACAGCTTTGGGCACACAGACCCAAGGGCTAAGAAAGAAGAAACTATCACAAACATCACCCCCACCAGGCATGCTGCTCACCTGTGCCAGGTGTTGCCCCCTCTCCAAACAAGCCCTCAGTTTAGCATCACTGGCTTCAATCTTAAAAATTACTTACTAAATTCCTGCCTACTTTTTAAAAAATCTGAGTTTATATGTTTATATGCTCAACATGCTTGTTTCCTCTCAGCCCCTTCCTTCTCATTCTCCCATTGCACCTCTTGCTCTGCAGCTGTACCCTCAGATGCTAACATAGTACCTGGGACATAGTACTATGTCAACACAAGTTAATAGATAAGCAGCTTCCTTCATTTATGAGCATGTTTCCTGGCCAGGCCCTGTGCCAGCTGCTGGGGGAGCAGAGATGCATCTGGGTGGCTCCTTTGCCCTGGATCACCACCTCTATGGCTTAGCTCTCGGCCTCCATGCCTGGATCCCTTGACTGGGGATCCTGGAGAGCAGACCGCCTACACTACTTAGCTCCACTCCCCATGGCCCAGGAGCCACCTCAGAGCAGAGGCTCAGAAACCATGGAATTAGGTAAACAGAGGAGCAGATGTTTTGACTCTGATGAAAAGTCAAAAGCAGAGTGGCCAATAAGCTAGAGCTGCTACCACCTCTTGCTGTCTGTCTCCACCTCTCTGTCTCTCCCCCTCTGGATCTATCCTCCCTTCTGGGTCCTTCCCCACTTTCCTTCCTCCTCCCTCTCCCCTAATGTCTGCCTCTGGTTCATAAACCTGCTCACATTTTTTTTTCATGGGTTAGCTTAGAAATAAAGATTAGCTCTTATTTACCCAACGTACAGCCAGGATGACTGGTGGCAATAATCAGCATAAAATACAATTGACAAAGGCTAAAACTCCACATGGTGGAAATTTCATTGACTAAAAATTGACCAAAGCACCAAATCATCTTGATGTTGATTTGCTAAATAGGACCCAAGAAACTTGGGCTTGGTCAAAATAGTGGTCAAGAAAAGAAAAGCTACAGTGGCAGATGCTATCATGAGTCAGTTTTTAAAAAAGCAAAAGAAAGGAAACTGATCGATAAACCAAGTCTTCATGGTGAAACAATGGCCTTGACTGAAATAATTTCAATAAGATTTGCGAAAAGATAAACTAAATTGAAGAGGAAAATGGACCAAAGAAGTCCATTAACTTTAAGGTGTTTGCTTTGAAAAATAATTTTTCCATAATATTAATTAGTGTTGATATAATTCTTATTAAAATGCTAGTAACAGCACAGTCAAATGCCCAGACTGGGGGTGCAGTTAAGGGAGACATGGATGAGTAGGCTTGGTGAACCTGCGTGCTGTCTCTTACTGCTCACTCCGCACCCCCCACTGCCTGTGACGAGCTGGCCCAGTCCCTCCTGATTTGTAATCATCACTGTCTTGCCAGTGGTTTTTGTACTTCCAAAGCAGTTAAGTTTTTACACTAATCGCTGCCTCCTTAATCAATTAATGAGACTTAAAAGGTCATTTATCATTGGTAATTGCAACTGGAATCACCAGAGCACTACACTGGCCCACAGATGCTAAGGAATTGCATCCTACATTGATAATTGTACCCTGGCTTTAATGAGATTCTTAGTAACATATACATTATTAATTAGACCATTAATGCAGATGTCATTTTGAGTCACACCAGGAATCCTAATGGCTCACATGGTTATTAAGCCTTGCTAACTTGCACAAGGAATTAATACTATATTAAAGGTTCTCTCCACCGTGTATACTAAATTAAACGCTTACTTTTGACATCTCACCCGCCGCATCCACTCATAGCTGTTAAAGAGAGGAATAAGAGGGAAGCATCTTCATGCTAAGACTTGAGAGCTTCCTATTTTGCAAGTACCTTTGGTGACTGTAAGTAGAAAGGCTGAGAGAGTGGGAGGGGAGAGAAAGCCCCTCCCTCCCCACCCCCACTCCTTGGGAGAAACCTACTGGTAATTAATTAGCAAGGTTTCCTAAGGTGTCTAAAATAGAATGTTTAAATTTTTTTCTTATTATAAAGTATCATTTATTCATTGTAAATAATTTAGGAAATACACATAGCAAAAAGGAGAAAATTTTCATCACCCAGTCTCTCAGCGCCCGGTAATTACCACTCTAAACCATCTCATGTGCTATTTTAGCATATTTTCTTTATGCTTAAATAGACACAGTTTCACACAAACAGAATACTCTATATATTGTTTTATAACCTGCCTTTTTTAACTTAATATTTCATGAACACTTTTCTATATCATTAAATGTTCTAGAGCATCATGAATTGTCATGTTATACAATCTCCTTCACTTTGTGGGATGGTCAGCTTGATAGGTCAACTTGGTTAGGCTATGGTCCCCAGTTATTCAGTCACACACTAATCTAGGTATTGTCATGAAGGTATTTTGTAGCTGTGATTAAAGTCCCTAATTAGTTAACTGTAAGGGAGATTATCCTAGATAATGTGGGAGGGCCTGAGTCAGCCAGCTGGAAACCTGAAGAGCACAACTGAGGCTTCACTGAGGAAGAAATGGTGTCTGTGGACACAGCAGCTTCAGCTTGTGCCCTTCCTGGTGGGCTGCCCTACAGACTCACCTAAACAGAGCCCCCAGTTATGTAAGCCAACAAATCTTTGAATACATATATCTCCTACTGGTTCTGTTTCTCTGGTTGAAACCTGACCGACACAGGCTGTGTAGATTTTATTATATCACTATATTATAATTCAGTTAACCAATCCCCCATTGTTGGATATTGTGCTGGATTGTCTTGCTGTCAACTTGGCACCATCACTCCTTTTACAGGCTGGAACTTCACTTCCCAGTATGCTGTTTCCTAAATGTTCCAGGGTGGAGCCTGCCAATGAGAGCAACCTGTACAAAATTTGGAAGTGAGATGCCAACAGGAAGCCGCTGTTATTGGGAAGCCATGGCAGTCAGACATGACGGCAGAGTCACCAGGCATGGCAGTTTCAACAGACGCAGTGGCTTTGCAGACCTCCCGGTGAGCTCTCATCCCACAGACCCACTTTGGGGGCCAGATGCATGTAGCTTCTCAGGTTTTCCCACCTGTGCTACCTGTACCACCTTTGCCACCTGTAGTTCAGGTGCAAGTGGTTAGCAACTGCTTCTCAAACGCTTCAACTTTCCCCTTCTAGAACCTCACTACGATGGCTATGCTCAGATTTGCATAAGCCCTACCTCCTATGTTAAACCCCTTATTCTTACTTGTAATAGCTCTGTTTTCCTGGCTGAAATCACTAGTGGTTCGAGAAACAGAGCCTTAAGGATGAGAGTGTGAAATTCTCTCACTAATATTAGAATTAACGACACCATTGTTACATCATGGTAATCCACGGCATAAAGTGACAAAACATTTGCTTAAATTATTACCTATCTGAAGTCAGGTATCTGTGGAAAGAAAGTCAAGTGACCAACTAGCTCTGCAATAGAACATTTACAGTGGAAGTAAAGATTATAAGGACTGTGGGATTAGTTGGCTATTTCTAATTGTGCTAAAGAATTTGAAAAAAGAAAGTGATGAGTTCAGGCTTTAAGTTCCCAACTCAAGGTCTGAGTAAGAAAACATAAAGCTTTGGTGACTGCTCTGAAATAATCCTTGGGTTCAAGTTCCCAGAATTTGCAGATCTGACCATGTTTTCCATCACTCTGAAACAGTAGGTCTGATAGGCACCAGCTGGGTGACGAGATGTTGCAGTCTGGGGTAATGGGGCATATGCTCTTACTCAGTAACCCATGTATGATACTGTGTCTCCCACAGCCAGGATTCAGAGGTCCGAGGATCAATAAGGGGAAATATAAGTGGCTCACATCACTATTACTCTTAATGATACACCAGCAACATTTTTGCTTCTATCCCCATGACTTCGGCTCTTTGGCATAGAAGTCTTGGTTCCCAGAAGAAGACTACTTCCTTCAAGGGATGCAACAACGGTCCATTCTGTATTACTGGAATGATTAGACCTGATTACCAAGGGGAAGTTAAGTTGCTACTTCACAATGGGGACTGCTTTAGATTAAATGTTTGTGTCCCCCCAAAATTCATATGTTGAAATTCATCACCCAAGGAGCTGGTATCTGGAGGTGGGACCTTTGGAAGGTAATTAGGTCATGAGGGTGAAGCCCTCATGAATGGAATGAGTGCTCTTATAAAAGAGACCTCAAAGAGCTCCCTGGACCCTTCCACCATGTGAGGTTACAATGAAAAGACAGCCATTAATGAGTAAGCAAGTCCTTACCAGACACTGAATCTGCTGACACCATGATCTTTGACCTCCCAGCCTCCAGAACTGTGAGAAATAGATGTTTTTTGCTTATATACAACAGTCTTGGTTATTTGTTATAGTAGCCCAAACAGACTAAGACAGGGATAAAGAGAAGTCTTGATGGGACCCAGGAAATTTTCTGGATGTTTTCTAATACTCTCATGTTCTGTGGTAAAAGTGCATGGAAAACATCAGCACAGTCTAATGACATAGACTCCTCAGGAATGAAGGTTTGAGTTATTCCACCAGACAAGGAACCATAACTAGTCAAAATGCTTGCTAAGAGCAAAAAAGATTAAGGAATGGGTAGTAAAAGAAAGAAGTCAAATTCCAGCTACAACCACATGACCAGTTGCCAAAATGGGAACTGCTTGCTTTCTTGTTTCCTTGCTTTGATATGAGTATATATCTGTTAAGCACTTCTTTTTCTGTTTTCCCCTCACCCATTCTCTTCTAGCTAATATGAAGTGCATTAATAGTGTTTAATCCTATATCTCCATATTAAGTTACAGGGTATAAAAGGGGGGAGGATGATCCAGCTAGATGAGTAAACATCATCCAGAGATGGATAAAGTTTCCTATGAGACTTTGTGTTTCCTCTTTTGGCGGGAGGAGGGGCCAGTGAGCTTGTCTTCAGCTGTACCGAGGAGAGATGCATCATTTCAGGTGGAGTGTGCTGTCGTTACTGTTTTTATTCAGAAGTCAGTCTTGGTGAAAGCAATGTGTATGGATGCCAAGTTGACAGTGGGCTCTTCTGGATCTTCTAGCAACCACTGCTCCTGTTATCAGACTGGAAACTACATTTCCCAGAATCTCCTTTCCTGTAGGGTTTGTAGGATTAAAGTTTGTCAAAGAGAGGAACTCTTGGAAGGCAGAAGTGAAGCAGAAGCCATTTTTCTCAGGATATCACAGCAGTAGCCATGGTCGCAGTCAGATGTGGCAGCTTCTCGGAGGGCTCCATGAGCTCTCACGTCATGGTCCCCCCCTTACGTGGACACATGCTGCGCTCCTCAGGCCTTCTCCCCATCCCTCCCAACACACCCTCCCCATCCGCCTGCCATTCCTTCAGTATAAACCGGTTAGTACTGAATCTCCTGACTCCCCTTCCAGATCTTCACTGCCCAGCTCCAACATCCAGAAACTGGGCATCCTCAGACACTGGCCTGGCCACATCATCTTGCAGGCCCCTGAGTTATGATTTTCACTAAATCCTTTGACTGGGGAAATAGTATACCATCTGGTTGGTTGGTTGGTTGGTTTTTTAAAGAAAAGTATAGAAAATGGGAGCTTATGGAAGGAAGTATTGGAGAGAAATAACTGGCTGTGCAAATGGATTCTTCACCCTCTAAAGCAGTGGTTTTCAAATGGGGGCTATCTTGCCCCCCAGGGACATTTGGCAATGTCTGGAGACATTTTTGGTTGTCACACGGGGTGGAGGGGTAAGCAGGTTGCTCCTGGCATCTAGTGGGTAGAGGCCAGGAATGCCACTAAACTTCCTGCAATGCACAGGACAGACCTCCCCCCGCTGCCCCAGCAAAGGATTTCTGGCCCCAAACATCAGTCATCCCTCCGTTGAGAAGCCCTGCTCTGGTACATGCTTTGGTTTTAGTCTCAACCCTGCAATTCCAAGTGTTCTCTAGTAGGAACACCTTCAAGGAGGTCCAGGAGGGAGGGAAGGAATTTCAATATTCCAAAAGCTAAACATACAGGCTCCCCTGATTTAAAGGGGTTCCCTTATTATTGTAAGGACCTTTAAAATGGCGAATTCTCCTAGTTGAAGTTTCAAAAACATTCAATTACAAAAAGTCAGTTTGGCTACAATTTTCCAAACCTCACCCACTAGGTGAAGCAGTGTCCCTCCCTACTCTGCTAGGACACACAGCACTGTTGCTCAGAGGCCTCACTGCTAGTCCATACGGCACCTTGATGCAAATTAGAACAAGCCACCCATCTTCCAAGTACAGTTTTAAATAGGTACGCTATTTACTTCTTAAAAATAATAATTATAACAAAGTCATTTTTTTGTAAAATAAACAAATCAATAGCAGAATATAAAAGAATACTTGGAATTCATTGAGCTGTACACTTAAGATTTGTGTACCATGTGTTCATTAAACCAAAATTAAATGTTCTAAGTAAAATAGAAAATTTGAGCTTTTATTCACAATAATTAGAGCTAGACTAAAATTATTTGTTCTTAAGTATTACACATCGTATCAGATACCTCTCATGCCCCACCTCACATCCTCTCAGTCACTTTTTTACTCCAGATGTTTCTGAGACAACCAGCTGTGTGTAAGTGTCACCTGGGAGCATGTCACCTCAGCTACCCGCATATCTCCTGTTTTCTGCTCTGGGACTTTTCTGATGTGGTCACAGAGGACATTCTGACAAATGTGCAAACTTTGAAGTACAAGAGGGTTAACTCCTCAGAGAGCAACAACCCTTGACCAATGGGGGATGGACACCAGTAGAGAAATGCTCCCTTCCTCTGCCCAATGGGATGCATTCCTCATGGCTCCTCAGGGTCCCAGCCAGATGGAGCCCAGGTGCTCACAGCAGATGCCAGCTACATAACGGGGAGCTTCCTTCCTGTTTCACTTCTCCCAGTTCCCTGGCGCCAGTTTCCCTAAATGAACCACCTTCACGTCTCAGTCTCTGCCTTTTAGGGGAACCTAGGCTAAGACATGCATCTCACTTTCATGGAAACAAAATGTTTACGATTATTTTAATGTTTACTTCCCCCCATATCTTGTTTTCTCTAGAAATGATCACTAGATTTGACCCATTATAAATCCTGAGTAATTTAAAATCCATATTTATTTGACCAATTGGTTTTTATACGGTCAAACTGGGGTTGGGGCAAGCCCCCATCTCCCTTTTCTTTTTTTTTTTTTTTTTAAGATTTTTTGGATATGGACCATTTTTAAAGTCTTTATTGAATTTGCTACAATATTGCTTCTGTTTTATGTCTTGGTATTTTGGCCCTGCCCTGATCCTACCTAGTGACATCCTCCCCAGTGGGGACCTCTCTTCCCCAAATCTCCAGAGCACTGTTTACAAGTCATTTGGGCCTGACTCCTGACCAGAATGTGAACTCTCCAAGACAAGGAATAGATCTGCTCCATCTTGGCTTTCTGGGAGTTGAGCCCAACCCACAGTGGGCTTGGGAAAATGCGATGAATTGTAAAAGGCCTAGGATCTAGGAAACTCTCTGAGGACAGTGGCATTTCTTGGTAGTGGCACTGGCTGCTGTATAACTTAGTAGCGTTGGGACGATGATGGGCTGATTCTCCGAGGACTCTTCATGGGCAGAGAGGGCCCCCACCTGGGAGCAGGGAGACAGGTACTATGAGGAATAACCTTCCTGAATAAGCCTTCCCTCCAGCTGGGCTCTCCTGTGGACACTGGGGCCTTTGCTAACTGCTCCAGCAATTTAGCACTTATTGAGTACCTACTGTGTGCTAGGCCCTCAGATAAACCAGACTCTGGTCCAAAGAATACACAACCTGATGAGGAAGACACTTGTGAGTCAGTGATGACAGCACAGTGTGTCTCTGTTACATGTTTATTAGATGGAAGGGCTAGATTTGATGCAGGCACAAATCAGGCAGCATCTGGAGGAAGTGATATCGAAGCTAAAATGAAGGCTGAGGAGGAATTTCTCAGGGGAGAAAGTCTAGGGGTGGAATTCCAGCGGGGAGGGAACAGCATGTACAAAGACATAGAGGTGTGAAATGGTCTAGCCTTTCTGGGGTCATTTGGTATGGCTGGGCATTCAGATCTGAGTAGAGAAATACCCATTAGAGACTGGTACAAGCCAGATCGTGATGCCTGAGAGATTAGACTTTATCCTGAAAGCAATAGGGATCCTCTGAAAGAATGTAGACAAGCAGAGTGACACGGCCAGATTGGAGTTTTAGGAAGGTCATCCTGGTGTGATCCACATGCCCTGGAGGCTAAGCCAAGCAACATGACTCTGAAGGTTCATAAAAGGCAAATAAAGGGCACATGGGTCACCTGGGGATCTTGTTAAAACACAGCTTCTGATTCAGTAGGTTTAGGGTGGGGCCTGCTATTCTGCACGTCCCAGAAAGCTACCAGGTGATGCTGATACTCCTGGTCCATGGGCCACACTTTAAGTAACAAGGGAATGAAACCTATTTGCTGGCCTAGTCATTAATGAATGCTGTGAATTTATAGGCCACCTTCTGTCTTCTCAGGTTTTCTCTTGCACAGGGTCCTTTCATTGGGCCCTTCCGGTCCCACCCCTCCTCCACATACACAGAGGAATCAGGAGGTGCCTATGTCCTTAAGTGGAAGCAAGGAGTCATTGGTAGATGGACACTGGGTCACAAGGTCGTTTGTCTCAGTCTAATAGACAGGCAGCTCCTAGTCCTGCAATAAGCATTAAAAGAACACATTCATCACAGGATATGTCCATCCCACACTTTTGGAGTGCTGTGCTCAGCTCTGGGAGGGGGACAATGGAGAACCATAATGCATGAGGGGTTAGAGGACAGGATGGGAAGAGGACCCAGTGTTGAGGGATCTGGGACACTTAACCTGGAGAAGACAGGCTCAATGGGACACGGTCACTTCCAAGTCTCTGAGGGGCTGTCACAGAACAAAGGGAGCAGACGTGATCTGGGGTACTCAGGAGCTAAGCTAAGACAAATCAATGGATTTGAACCCCAGCAGGAGAGCTCTTGCTTCACTATAGAAAAACAAATTCCAATAGTCAGAGCTACCCAAGTAAGAGATGAGCTACCTTGGATAGTAGTCAGCTCCTCATTATTGGGGATGTGCAGGACTGTTTTAAATAGTAGAAGATTGAATGGGATGATCCCTGACTCCTGAGATTCTCTCATCCGCTCATCCAGCTCAAGATACCCTATTTACTGCAGTGAGCCCCAAAACCCTGTTGCTGTCCCCAGAGGGACTCCAGAGCCAACCTAGTTATTTAATCCTTTGTGCAAATAGTCAAATACTAATCATATTTTCACACTAACCATTCATATCCTACCTCCTTTTCCTGGCTGTATCGTGCTTCAGAGAATTCCCCAACACTAGGCTGGAGATCAGGAACCCTGTGTTGGGCTTCTCTCACCACTTTGCTCTGTGACCCTGGGAATGTTGTCTCCTCCCTCTGGACTTCAGTCCTGACATGGTTAATTAAACATCACACCCTGACCCACTGCCAAATACGACAAGTGGAAGTTCACTCAGGATGAAGACTGTCTCAGGTTCACTGATGAGCCCCAGGACCTAAAATATAGTAGGTGTTCAATAAATAGTGGATGAACTGCATTGTGCTTAGCACGGTGACTGGGTCTGTTGAACTGAGTTGAGTTGAGTTGAATTGAATTCACAAATGTTTCTGGCCCAGAGCAGCAGAATGTTGGTGCTAGATTAAATTTATAAACCATTTGGTCCCAGCCTCTCACCATTCACCCTTCCTTCCCTACGACACCCCCATCTTCTTTTGACAGACAAAGGGGCTGAGGAGGCCTGGTCTCTTTTATCACAGAAAACAATGTCTCTGAACCATCTCACCTGTGCTGAAAGTTTTAACTTTTTGCTTTCAAACCAGACCTCTCTCCTAAGCTCCAGACCTGTTTGGCCTCTGCCCACCAATATTCCTATGATGATTCCACAAGCACCACAAAATCAACATGTCCTGCGTCCCCCAAATCTGTCCCTCTACTGAGTTCCCAATTCATCCCCCCGTCCCTTACTTAGGAAACCCGGGTCATTCTGGACTTTCCTGACTTTTTCAAAAGTTGGGCTGATTCCTGAGGGTGGAAAGTAAAGTAATGAATGATTCCTGAGTCCATTATTTTTACGTCAGTGATTAACTCAATTTTGCAAGCTTAGAATAATAATTTGAAAAAGACGCAGTGCAGGATTGATCTGAAAGTGTACCTTTCAGCAAAGTACACAAATATTTGCTGAAATAGCCAGATTATAAATTCCATACTCATCACAGTTTTCTTCCAGAAGCTGCATCCCCTCCCTACCAGGTTGGTCTTGCTGACAGCCAACCTGGATCATGCTTTCCTCCCTAGGAGGGGTTGGATCTACTTCAAGGGCCTCAGAGGGGCTATTGAGCACCTGATGGTCAGGAGACCTGGCTTCTTCTTTCCCCACCTGTAGTGGGGTCAGGGAGTTGGATTAGAGCATCAGAATGCAGATGTCCAGGCCTCACTGGTTCAGTAAGTGGGACACTAGAACATGTATCTTCAACAGGCTTCTCAAGTGATCCTGATACAGTTGGTTTGCCAGCACCACTTTGAAAATTACCTGACTAGACCATCTTAAGGGGTCCTCTGGGACTGATACCTATGAAGCTATGACAGATGCCCCCTTCTGTCCATGCCCAGATGGGAGCTGGCTCTTATGTGTGACCAGAACCACTACAAACCACATTTACGTTATACCCCAACATGCCTACCACCTGAGAATGGGGCCAGCCATGCTCGGAACCAGAATAAGGGATGAATCAGCAGTCTGGATGGTAATTTATAAGGGCACTAAAATATTCCTGGAACTATAACTGGATTTATTTCCCAGAATGCTCCTTAAGATAGAACCATGCATGCCTGGAAAGCATCCCCTGACAGACAACCTGCTTGGTCTGGGATAAGATGATGACCTGCCTTCTCAGGAGAGTGATGTAAGTGTCAGGGCTCCTCTTAGCAAGCAAAAGAAGCAGACTCTAGCTGATAATAAGCAGAAAGTAAATGTAGTGAAAGCATAGTGAGCAACTCACAGTGTGGCTGGGACAGATGCAGAGTCAGGATTAGAAAATGGGCAGAGGCCAGGACCACAGCCAAAATTCCACTACAGAGCCAGGATATCAAGGACACTACTACTGGCCCCAAGCCCTGCTAGCCACAGCTCACTGGGCACTGGATGCCACCACCCACCCCACTGCCGCCATGGCCCCTGGAGGCTGGGTGCTGCTGCTGCACCAGGGTGGAGCCTCCACTGTCCCTTTGTGTCACTGGAGCAGGTGGGTCTGGTGCCCGTGGCCTACTACAAGGCAGGCCTGGGAAGTGAGTGTCCAGCTCTTCTGCTTCTATAGTGAGTCAGGCCCAAACATAGGCAGGATGTTCAGAAGCCAGGACACTTCCCAACATTTGGTGTCCACTCCAAAAAGACTTGGCTACCTACAGGGGTCTAGTCTTACAGAATAGAAGAGTCACATTCGGGGCCTGAATTAAATATCTCAGGACAGTAGAAAGAGGATTCATGATGCCATTAACTATCCCCTCTTTCTAAATGTCAAGGCTTTCATTCTGAAGCTGAGTTAAACTATCTGCCTGCCCAGCACACTTTCATGACTCAGAACCTGACCATTCCCCAATCATGACTTCTGTTGGGTCGGGTCAGGAAGGACTTAGACCTTGATGTGCAGGGAGGTCTAAGCTTACGTCCTTGGAATGAGCCATGGAGGCCTCTCTCTAATGGTGGGAACCCGGCGTGAGAAGAGTGTGGCCTGCATCCTGGGCTCTGGAAATTGCGGTGGTGTGCTCTGTGAGATTAGGAAAGCTATGTAGCTGAGAGCACAAGGAGGACACAATGACCATCGCTTTTATTTTTGCCGCATATCTGCCTACACCGTGAGGGTCCTCTGGGGATGGGATGACACAGTTGTGTGGCCCTACACCCTCCCCCTCCCTGTTGACTCCCAATTGTCCACAACCCAATCATTTCGCAGGCAAATTACTGAGACCCAGAGAGAGTGATAGATGGCACCTCATTTGGCAAAAACCAGAGATTGCAGGAACCCAGGTAGGAGCAGGCTGCATCCCTTTTCCAAGATGCGGGTCGGGACAAGCTTGGATTTGAAAGGGCCAGAATCAGTCAGCTTTTGCCAACAGCCCTGAAATGTCAATAACACACAACAAACGTTTATTTCTGGCTCACATCCATATCTACTGTGGGTCAGCTCTAGCTCTTTTCCACTCCATCTTCATTTCAAGACCCAGACTAGATGAGAACAACTTATTCTGGTCCTGTGGAAGAAGGGAAAGAGCAGTAACAGAAATATCTGACAGCTCTTAAAGCTGCTACTCAGAACTGGCATATGGCGCTTCCCTTTACTTTCAGTGGCCAAAGCAAGTCACGTGGCCAAATCGGATGTCAGTGAGGTGGGGCAATTATGATCTCACAAGGAGGGCAGAAAACAAGGGAAACAGTAACACAACCTGCCACAGAGCCATTCCATCAGAAGCCACAACAGTGGCACCTAAGCCAGGTCTCCTGCTCCTCTGACCTACGTGTCCTCCAGGTTTGTCCCATTTCTCTTGCTTCTTCTAAACTTTCCATAGGGTTTGGCCCCACCGTCCTAGTTCCATTTTAGAGATGTGGAGACTGAGGCCCACAGAGGAGCCCCGGGTCACCAACTCCTCCCTAATGCCCTTCCCTAACCAAGGGGCTCCCCGTCTACCCCATCCTCTTCCTTGCCTACCCCGAGTCACCAGAAATACTTGCTCTCTATGGAGCACCAGCACACACCTGCTATCAATCCATATGATCCTCACTTAGTCTCCCGAGCACTCTGTGAGGTCAGTCATTTATAAGGCAGAGCTGGAATGGGAGCTGCCTCTCCAAGCCCCCAGTCCTGAGCAGCATATCAGACTGGACCCCAGTTTTGCCCAACTCTGAAGCTGGTGTCCTGCCACTGCCCTTCATGCTGGCCTCAATACCTTCCTCCTTAGCCCCAGCCCACATTCATTGCCACCTGTGGTGTCAACCCGGGTCAGGATGTCACAGCCATGGAGCTGTTCCCTCCTCACCGGCCAGAACTAATCTTTAATTCAGACCCACAAAGCTGGCCCTTCAGTTCCCATTGCCAGGCACAGAAATGAGGATAAATGTGGCTGTCAGTGGCTTCCTACCTCTTTGTTTTTTAAATTTACTTAGAGGTGGGCAGCAGAGATGGCAGGAGAGGAAGCAGATGGCTCAGTGTGACAGATGGGATCCTATCCAGTGACACAAGGACAAGGTGAGAGAAAGTGTGATCAAGAGAAAACGCAGGCTCTGCGTGACAGCGTGTGTGCACGGGCCCCTGTGCCAGGACGTCTGCGTTCCGGCCAGCTCGCCAGGCTCAGGGCACTGGGCTGGGGCTCCAGTTTGCCCAGCCCCACACCGTCACCTGACAGTGAGGAGAGTGAGGCAGAGAGGGTCACCCAGTCACGCGCTCGAAGGACACCTGACTCCAAGCAGTCCCAGCTACACTGTGGTACGTGTGATGGGCGATGCCTGTGGACTGGCTCCCAGGGCTGTCCCACCCTTGCCACCCACTACCATACGTTCTTACAGAAGTCTACCTTCAGCCCTGCCTTGCCTATGCTAACGATTCTCCAGGCGGGCTTTCAGAGGAGTGTTTCATGCCTAGCACATCCCAACATCTCCAGCGCTAGGGCCCCAATCCAGGACTGGGAGCTTGGAAAGGGCAGCTCCCCTTCCACCTCTGGAAAGACCCCCTGAGAAAGCGTGCAGGTGGAAGAAAGAGACGATAAGGGGGTCTTACCGGTGGCAGAGCTTTCAGATCTTGCAGTGCCCTGCCCTGGTTATGTCACGGATGGATAATAGTCCTATGTACATGGGCGCTGTTCAAAGGGGTGAGGAGCATAAGATGAAAGACCCTTTTGTTCTCCTGGGTACACTCGAGAGATTCGGGCAGGACAGGTGGCCTGCAGCAGAACTGGGGAGCAGGGGCTGCACCAGATTGCGGAGCTCAGCACAACAGTGAGAATTTGGAGCTCCCAGGACAATCAGGAGGAAGGGGAAAGGAAAGGAGATGGACTGGGGAGAGGAAGCCCAGAGCCTGCACTGGCAAAGTGCAAGCTTTTTTCTCTTTTGGGGAAGTCTGGTTTTGCAAAAATTGTGGAAAGGGCTGAATATCTCATTAACAGTATAGGAAAGAAACAACATGGGACAGATAAAAGGATGATCCAGAAATGGGACTAACTCAGAGCCAAAGGTGACCATGGGAAACGAATTCCCTTCAGAATTTAGAGAAATCTTGGGGAGCATTGGATCCTCCTCAGAATTGGGGGTTGGGGGTTTGAGTCGATATTAATGTAAAAGGCTGCGTTTGGGACACAGTATTATGAAGGTCATTTTGTAGGAGAGATAGAAAGGTGGAAATGGGGAAATTGCTTTCTCCAGGAGCACTGTACTCGAGTGGGGAGGACCTGAGGATGAGCACGTGTGGGTCACAGGACCAGCCTATATCCCAGCCCTTCGCATCTATACCACGTGCAATCCTCGCGGTCACCTTGGAGCACGGAGGCTATTATCACTCTCATTTTACATATGAGGAAAGGGACTCAGCAATGAAATGATTTGCCCATGGCCACCCAGTGTGTAAGAAGAGGATCCAGGATTCAAACTCAGGTCTATCCAATCCTAAAAGTCAGCTATTTCTTCTCCTGGAAACCAGGCTCCACTTGGACATGATAAGCTTGAAGGTAGGACGAGGCCTTTCTCCTCACTGACCACGTGGTTGTCCTCACCTGCCCCGCGTGAGCCACGTGATATACTTGTCATTTCTAGGGACCCCCAAGGCTGGGCTCTGGGGGGTGAAACACAGAGGCACTGCACATTTGGACCAGCAGAGCAGACCTTAAGCCACCAGGCCCTAGAGGCGTGAGCATTTCCTATCCTGATGTGTCCAGCCTCCCTGCGATGAAGAAGCCCAGCAGGAGGGCCATCCTTACGTGCTGAGATGTGGGAGAAGGCAGGGGACAGGGATTCTCTCGAATCGTGTAGGTTCCTGGAGGATAAAGACTTCTGTATCTATTTACTGAGAGTGCTAAAGCCAAGCTCCGCAATCAAACCAGAGGAGTCCAGAGGTGAACAAGGCAGGAGGAACCCTTATCTCCAGCCTGAAATCTCCTCAGTCAGGATCTTGGCAAGAAATATAAATCCATTCACTGAAGAGACTTTGGCAAAGGGACCGTGTGCAGGGATGTGAGCAGGATGGTGAAGCACCCAGAGACTTGTCAAAAAGGGAGTCATTCCACACCGAGGCCTGGAGGGGTAGAGGGAAGAAATGGTGTTCTCAGAGTCTCAGGAGAGCTGAAGCTACAGAGGAGCAGCCGCCTGCTCACGGCAGTCATGGAGGGACTCAGACCCTGCCACAGACATGATGCCAGAGCAGGACGGGAGTGGGGAAGAAATACCTGACCTCTCCTATCTTCCACCCTCCCATTTCCTGTTCTGCCTCCCTAGACTGAACCTAACCAGATGCCCAAGGGCAAAGGAGATGGTGCATTCCGTGGGGGTCAGAGAAAGTCAGAGACTGGAGTGGAAGGGAATTGCAATGGAGAAGAACCATCGGACTTCTCCCACAAACCCCTCCTGATCAGGGCTTGACAAACCTACTGTTATTTATCGGTTAGAGGTTGAAATGAGAATCCTATAGTCAGGGACAGGCAGATTTTCTTCACTGCCTCACACTTCTAGGAAGTTGTTGATTCTCATGTTGACCCGGAGCCCCTTGGGCCCTCTTGTCTCAGACAAATGTGAAGATCACGGTTCAGGTTGGAGATCACGTTCTCCATCCCCTCCAGCTCAGCGAGCTCCTCCTGGGTAGCACCAGAGAGTCTGCCCTGACACTAGACACTCCCTTCATAAGTGTTCCTGAGGACTGAAAAGACAGTCAGCATAAAGAGCCGTCTTCATGGATTCTCATTGCACTGAAAATTACACAAGTCTCCAATTAAACACAGAACTTTTCCCTTCCCACTGAGTTTTCTCCTCTCCCCTTATTCCTGCTCTAATCTGGGACTGGCCACTAGAATTCAAAATCATTCCTGGTGAGAAAAACTAACTTGGAAGCTCTAAGTCACTGGAAGAGGTACAGGTGATCCTTGAAGCGATGATCCCAATGACTTTAAGAGGAATGCACGTGAACCAGACCTGTCTGTCACCCTCCATAAGATAATGCTGCAAAGATTTGTTGGATTTCAATAGGTTAGCAAAACCACATTGTTATTAGCCAGAGTCTGTCTGTACTCAGCATGGATTCGGCAAACCCAATATTACTGCAATTTTGATATCCTACAATTTACATGTTCCATTCTCCTGGTCAATAATTTCCCAACACACTTGCTCACCTCCAAATCCCCCAAATTCTTTACATCCTTCAAGGCCTGTCTCAAGAGGCATCACCATCAATCATTCATTTATTCAAAAAATATTTTCAAAACCTGCTTTGTGCCGAGCATATTTATGGAGCTGCAGCAGTAATCAAGACAGACTTGACCCCCATCCTTGGGTGTGTTTTCTTCATCACGCAGTCTCTTCCATCTTTGATCTCTCCCTGAGCACCAGCTCGGATGATCATATCACATTTGACCTTCAACGATGATCTCCCCAGTCTTGTGTCTAGTCCTTCCCTCCAGAACAGGAGCTCCTGAAAAACTGAGACTACACCTTCCTCCGTGTTAACCAGTGCAACACCAAACATACGTGAGATTGGAATCCAACCACGATCTTTCAAGCAGTTGAGGCCAATCTCTTAACCTTGGTCTCTTCATCTATATAATGGGAGACATTATCTCAGGGTTTCCTGAGTTGAATTTTCTGAGTTGATGAATGTAAAAGCACTTTGCACACTGTTAACCTCCCAGCACGGTAGCCCGACCACCCAAAACAGTTAACCTAAAAGGAATTCTGTCCGGCTCTTCTGCAGATCAGGGGTTGCAGTGTGCTCCAGGGTGAAGCTCAGCCATCAGAGAGACAAAGCAAACGCTGACGAATCTGCCACCCCACCCCCTCTCCCTGCAGTTAAAAGGCGGGTCAATTACCGTCGGCTTATTTGTAATCATTACAGTTGTCTAGAGTTTTCTCTGCTGATTGCTTGGGTTATGAAGTCCCTAATCAGTGGAAGGGGTGTGGGGTCTTGAGAGGGCCTTTTGTCTGCAAGCCCCATCCAGTCTTGCCTGGAAGCTGTGGGGAAAGGATGTCAGGAGTCCGCCTGTCCTTGGTATCGTATCCAGAGGCTTTGTGGAGCCTCGGAGGTTTTTCCGGGCTGACCTCTGATGGAGGAGCTGGGGAGGTAATCCCATTCCGTAAAGGGACCCCTGGAAATTTTCATTACTATTAATGCATACCGTCCATATTTCACCGTCACCAAGGCAGGTTTTCTCACTCTTTTGACAGGAAAACAGACAGGTGGAGTCGTTCTGATTTGGACTGCCTAGTTTCTTCCCCAGGGAAGCTGCTTCCTCTAGCTTGCATGATAATTGAATTTCACGGATGGAATCTTCCACATACTTCTCTATTAGGCATGTGTACAGGCAGTGAGATTTTTCAGGTGTTAATCTATGACTGTCACCCCCTTTATTTTAACCTTTAAATTAATTTTCTTAATTTCTGCCAGCTCTAAATCCAGCTTTGCTAAATAGCATTATTTTGACTTAAATGGTCTAACCTGTTTGTCATAAACCGGGTACAGCTGAAAATCGTGTATGCGGCAGACTTCCTCATTAGTCACAGCTGACAAGAGGTCAGAAATGAGGAAACAAAACTGTCTCTGAAGGCAACGTGGGGAAGGATTGGGAAACGCAGCCAACTTGGTGTGATGGCCTAGTTGGGAGGGCAGGGGAACGGTGAGTCCCAGCTCCATCTGGGTGACCTTGGTTAAGTCCTTGTCTTCTTGGGGCTTCACTTTCTACCCTGAAAAAAACTGCAGGCAGGGGTGGGCTAGGGGGTTCAGATCAGCTGAGTCCTCTGGGACCTTTTCAGCTGTAACATTCTCTGAGCCTATACATGGCTTCCAGGGAAATGCCACCAAAGTGACATCTCAGTATTTAAGTGCACAGCTGTTGTTGAGAATACCAAGAGGACCTACATTCTCAATACTTTACCATAGCATTCTCCAAAACGAGGAAGGCAAGATGATTTTAGGTAGTAAAGGGACACAGATTTCAGTACCCTGGGAGTGCTGAGTCCCTGTGGAGTCTCCATCCCCCTGAGCAGATCTGTCTGGCACAGTGCATCTTAAATGCCTCCCCGATGCTGGTGCTCCTCCCAGGTTATCAGAGAAGGAGCATTCTCAGACTCAAATCCTTTGTCAGGCAGCAGATCCAGTTAGAATCCAACACTTGAGGACTTCCCTGGTGGTCCAATGGTAAAGAATCTGCCTTCCAATGCAGGGGACGGGGGTTCGATCTCTGGACGGGGAACTAAGATCCCACATGCCACGGGACAACTAAACCCGTACGCCACAGCTACCGAGCTTGCACACCTCAACTAGAGAGACTGCGTGCCGCAAACTACTGAGCCCACGTGCCCTGGAAGCCGCGTGCCACAACTAGAGAGAAGCCCGAGTGCCCCAACGAAGAGCCTACGCACTGCAACAAAAAGATGCCCCATGCCTCAATGAAGATCCCGTGTGCCTGCAACTAAGACCTGATGCAACCAAAATAAATAAATAAATATTTAGGAAAAAAAAAAGAATCCAACACTTGTTTGGTGGTGGTGAGAGAGGTTTCTTTGTTTTTCTCCATGTAGGGTAGAGATTGTTTCCTTTAAAGACATATTTACTAAGGAGCTGATTTTGAAGAATATTAAGTTAATGCAGAAGCTGTGTGGCTTGGGAAAAATTAAAAGTAGCATGTGAATGTCTGCTTTTGCAGTCTCTGGAAAAGTATTTAGAGTCTCAGTAGAGAGCCAGGCACTATTCAGGCACTGGGAAGACAGGTGAGTAACACCTTTAGGTCCTTACCCTCCCTCCCAGCCCCGCACTGCCATATCCTGAGTGCGCAGGCCACGCTCCCGTCCAGAGGCAGAGGCCTCCATCCAGGCACTGATTCCAGAAACCAGCATCCTCATAGCCCTTGGATCCCCGTGCTGTCACCACTCTGCCCAGTTGGGTGACCAACCACCCTGAGGGAGTTTCTGGAACATGGGACTTTCAGTTTTAAAACCAGGACAGTCCCAGGCAAATAGAGACAAGCTGGCCCTCCTACCGGTGATCCAGCCCAATCCTAAAGCAATGCTACCCTCCACCTTCTCCGTCCTCCGCCTTAGCGGCTGCAGCTGCAGGTGAATCAGTCTCCCTTCCCCCGCTCCCCACACACTGGCAGCCTTCCAAATTCTGGTCTCTGCTTAGCACTGCCTGTCAGTCTTTTGTAACCCTCCCCCACACCCTCAAGAGCTATTTCACACCTCTCCAGCCCTCCCCCAACACCCTCCATACACCACCCATCTGCCCCTGCACAGCTGAGTTTGCTGTGCAGAGAACGGAGAACAGAGGAGAGGGCAGCAAGCACTAACGACCACTTCTCACCTCCCACTGTACATGCATGCAGTACCACCACCACCCCCCACCACCCCCACCCCGCTCTGTCCGTCTGTCCTCCTTGCTCTCTCCTGTATCTGTAGTCACTCGCATCCTACTGGAAGCGTCTCTTCAACTTAATAACACTTGGTCTCTCAACCCTTTCACACCCTCCCCACTGAACCACCGCACCCTCTTCTCCTCACGTTCCCATCCAAACAGCTCTAAGGAGTTGCCTCCACTTCCCTTTCTCACCTTTTCAGGTCACTCATTCCTCCGTCCCTGCACTTGGGCTTCTGCCTCCTCTAAAATAGCTCTCTCCACATCTCTGATGCCCTGCTAATTGCCTATTCCAGTGCCTTTTTTTTGAGTGTTTTACAGATATCAACTCATTTGACCAAAACTATGTATGTGTTGTTAAAGTAAAATAAAATGATATGTCAACCTAGTAAGATAAGTTATCTTTTACCCCCACTTTACAGCTGAAGAAACAGGAACAGAGAGGTTAAATAACTTGTCCATGGTCACACAGCTACATGTGATAGAGCAATGATTCAGAAGTCTGTGCCCCTCACACTCCTCTGGTACCTCTCTGCTGCCTTCACCTCTGCTGTCCATTCCCTTCCTCCTAATCTTTGTCCCCAGCACCTGAGATAGGGTCTGACACCCAGAGGGTGCTCAAAAAATGCTTATGGTCTGAACTAACTGAATGTCTGTGACACACTCAGGGAAGTCACCATCCAGGGGAGGAAGATCAAACAGCAGCCACCAGTGTGTTGAATGGTACACATCACATGGTCTGAGGGCTCTGACAACAGTGACAAGAAAAAACCAACAACGACAGTGCCCACCATTTCTTGAATTCTAATATACACCAAGAGGTATACTAAATAGTTTTTCTGTTAGCTCATTGAGTTCAAAACAATTCTCCAAGGTAAGTATTATTTTTAAGCTCATTTTACAGATCAAGAAAAGGAAGTTCAGACAGGTCCCCAGGAAAAAAGCATATGTGAGGGAGCCTCAGACAGAGAGTGGGTGGCTAGGAAGGCTTCCTAGGGGAGGTGCCTCCTGAGTAGGGTTTTGAAGCACGAGTAGGAATTAGTCAACTGAAGAAGAGCACAAGGTTATTCCAAGTAGGGAACAGTGTCTGCAAGGGCTCAAGGTCATAAGAGCATGTACCCATCAGGGAACCTCAGACAGCTGGCCTGGCTGTAGGTCAGAGAATGAGATGGGGAGTAGGAGAGGTGAGGCTTTCAAGGGAAGTAGGAAGAGGAGGAGGGGAGCCTCGCAGGCCACAGGAAGGAATTTCAACATGATGGGGCCTCAGCTCTCAAACTGGGGTGTGCATCAGAATTGCAAAACTGCGACCCTAGGCCTCCTCCCCACATAATCGGAAGACCTAGGACAGGGCTCAGGAACTTTGTGTGTGTGTGTGTGTGTGTGTGTGTGTGTGTGTGTGTGTGTGTGTGAGATAGGCACATGTGGTTTGTAGAAATAATTCATTCCTTTTTATTGCAGAATAGTGCTCCATTGTGTGGAGGTGCCATATTTTGTTTACCCACTTACTTGTTGCTGGATAAATAATACAGCTGTGAACAGTTGTGTAGAAGTCTTTGAATGGACATAAGCTTTCATTTGTCTTGGGTAAATGCCTAGGAGAGGGATGGTTGGATCATATGGTAGCTTTTTAAGAAATGCCAAATTATTTTCCAAAATAGTAGTAACATTTTATATTCAAACCAGCGGGTATTATTTCCAATACCAATGAGTGGTATCTCATTGTGGTTTTTGATTTGCATTTCCTTGATAATTACTAATGATGAGCTTCTTTATGTTCTTATTTGCCATCCCTGAATCTTCTTTGATAAAGCATCTGTTCAACTCTCTTGTCCATTTTTAAACTGGATTCCTTATTTTCATATTATTGAGTTTTGAGAGTTCATTCTATATTCTGGATATAGGTCCCTTTTCAGATATATGAATTGCAAATATTTTTTTCCAGTCTGTTGCTTACATTTTATTCTCATAACAATATCTTTTGAAGAGAAGTTTTTAACTTGATCGAGTCCAGTTTATCAAATTTGCTTCTGTGGATTGTGCTTTTGGTGACATATTTAAGAAATTTTTGCCTAATCCAAGGTTATGAAGATTTTGTCTTATGTCTCCATGTAAAAAAAAGAGTTACAGTTTTAGGTTTTACATTCAGGTCTATGATCCACTGAATTAATTTTTGTGTATAGTATAAGATATAAATCCACATTTTTGGTTTGGGGGCCTTTTTAAAAAAAATTTGGATATCTAGTTGTTCTAGCCTTTGCTTAAAAGTGTCCTTTCCTCCACAGCATTTCCTTTGCACCTTTGTCAAAAATCAGTTGTCAATATACTTGTGGTTATATTTCTGGTCTCTTTATTCAGACTCTTTATTCTGTCTCATTTATCTATTTGCTTTTATGCCAATATCATGATTTTTATTACTATATGTTTATAAGTCTTGCATTCAGCTAGCGTGAGCCTTCCAGTTTTGTCCCTCTTTTTCAAAAATTATTTTAGCTATTACGAACTCTGTGCATTTTAGTATGAATATTAGAATCAACATATGAATTTCTGCCAAAAAGCCCTGTTGGGAATTTGATTGAGATTGTGCTGCATTTATAGATCACAATTTGGGGAGAATTGACATCTGAACAATATTGATTCTTCCAACTTCTTTTTTTTAGGTTTTCTTTAATTTCTCTCAGCAATATTTTATAGTTTCAGGGTACAGTTCTTTTATAACTTTCCTCAGATTTATCCCTAAGTATTTTATATCTTTTGATACTACTGATAAGTGGTAAGTTTTAAAATTTCTATTTCCAATTGTTTGTTGCTAGTGTGTAAAATACATTGAAATTTTGTAAATTGATCTAGTATCCTGCAACTTTGCAAAACTTATTTATTACTACTAGTAGCTTTTTGTAGATTCCAGTAGGCTTCCTATATGGATGATTATGTTGTGTGTGAACAAAGACAGTTTTACATTACCAATCTGAATGTCTCATTTCTTTTCCTTGCCTGATTGCACTGGCTAAGACCTCCAGTACAAAGTTTAATAGAAGTGGCAAGAAAGGATAGCCCTGTCTTATTCCTGATCTTAGTGGAAAGGTATTCAGTCTTTAATGATTAAGTATGATGTTAGCTATTGAGATTTTATAGATGTCCTTAATCATGGTGAGCAAGTCCCTTTCATCACTAGTTTGCTGACGGTTTTTATCAGGAATGGATGTTGGAATTTGTCAAATGCATTTTCTGTATTTATGAGATCATGATTTTTTTTTTCTTTTTTAGTCTGTTAATATAGTGAATCACGTTGATTGATTTTTTAATGTAAAATCAACCTTGCATTTCTGGGGAAAACCCTGCTTGGTCCTGACACAAATATCCTTTTAGTCTATTGTTTGATTCAATTTGTGTTTGTAAGGGATTATTAGACTATAGTTCTCTTTTTTTATAATGCCTTTGTCTGCTTTTGGTATCAGGGTGAAGCTGGCCTCATAGAATGAATTGGGAAATATTTCCTCCCCCTTTCTCCCACTCCTCAAAACTTTTTGAAAGAATTTGTGTTAAATTGGTATTATGTCTCTCTTAAATGTTTTGTGGAATTTATCAGCATGAGAAAGTTTTTATAACCTGTAAATTCAATTTCTTTAATAGATAAAGAGTTTTTCAGGTTAACTATTTCTCCTTGAGTAAGCTTTGGTAATTTGTGTACTACAGGGAATTTGTCCAGTTCATCTGAGTAGTTGGATGTATTGGCATAAAGTTGTTCATGATGTTCCCTTATTATCTGGAGAATCTACAGTGATACCACTACTATTCCTGATGTTAGAAATATGTATCTTTGCTCTATTTTCCCTGGTCAGTCTAACTAGAGGTTTATCATTCTTACTGATCTTCCCAAAGAACAAGCTTTCGGTTTCATTGATTCTTTCTACTGTTTTTCTATATTGTTTCATTTATTTTCACTTTGACCTTTATTATTCCTTTCTTCAGTTGTTTTGGGTTTCATTTGCTCTCCTCTTTCTATCCTTAAGGTGGGAATCAAGGTCAATGATTTCAAACTTTTCTTTTTCTAATATAGCCATTTAGTGCTAGAAATCTCCCCATAAGTGCTAATTTAGCAACATCCCACAAATTATGGTATTGTATTTTTATTTCATTCTGTTCCAAATATCTTCTAATTTCATTTTTCATTTTTTCTTTGATCCATGGGTTATTTAGGAGTTAAGTGTGTTACTTAGTTCCCGAACACTTGAGATCTTTCTGTTATTGATTTATCATTTAATTCCAGTGTGACTTGAGAAGATAATTTATATGAAGTGATTTGTTTTAAATTTGTTGAAACTTGTCCTGAATAGAGTCTATCTCAGTAAATGTGCCATATGCTTTTGGTAAGAATGTAAATTTTGCTGTTGTTAGGAGTATTCAATAAATGTCATTTGGATTAAATTACTTAACAGTGTTGTTCAAGTTGTCTATATTCTCACTGATTTTCTGTCTACTCATTCTATCAATTTTTGGTTATTTAAATCCCCAACAACTGTTGACTTTTCTATTTCTCCTTTTAGTTGTATTAGTTTTGCTTTATGAATTTTCAAGCTTTATGATTAGGCACATAACATTTAGGATTATGTTATCTTGATCGACTCCCTCTTGTAATCATAAAATGACCTTCTCTATCTCTGGTAATATTTTTTGCTCCAAAATATACTTCGATATTAATATAGCCTCTCCAGCTTTCTTTTGACTAGTGTTAGCATAGTATTTTTCCCATCAATCCATTTTTAACCTATTTGTGTATTTATAGTTAAAATGTTTTTCTTACAGGCAACATTGGTGCTATTGTTGTTATGCATTTTACATTTACATATATTATAAATCCCACATTACATTGCAGTTATTTTAATATTAACAGTAAAATATCATTAAGAGAATTTTAAATAATACAAATATATTGCATATACTTACCATATAGTTACCATTTTGAATACTTTTCATTACTTGCTGTGAATTCAAAATTCCATCTGGTGTCATTTTCCTTCTGTCTAATCAACTTCTTTTAGCATTTCTTTTAGTGTGGGTGAGCTAGTGATGAATTCCCTCAGCTTTTATATGTCTGAAAAAGTCTTTATTTTGCCATTGGTTTTAAATGATATTTTTGCTGAATATAAAATTCTAGGTTGAAAGGCTTTTTTTAAAATCATACAGTATGTCAAAGGTGTTGCTTATACTGTTTCTGATAAGAAATCTCCTATAGTCATCTTTTTTCCTCTGTACATGTCTTTTTTCTCTTGTTATTTTTTAAATTTTCTCTTTATCAATGCTTTTGAGCAATTATATCATGATATGCTTTGACATCATTTTCTTCATGTTTCTTGCTCTTGGAGCTCACTGAGCTTCTTAATCTGTACCTTTATATTCATCACTGTTTGTAGTCTGAGAACATACTCTGTAAGTTTTTGATTTTTTAAAATTTATCAATGCTTGTTTTATTTTCTGGCCCAGCATATGGTCTATCCTGATGAATGTTCCATGGGCACTTGAAAAAAATAAGTATTCTAGGGCTTCCCTGGTGGCGCAGTGGTTGAGAGTCCGCCTGCCGATGCAGGGGACGCAGGTTCGTGCCCCGGTCCAGGAAAATCCCACGTGCCGCGGAGCGGCTGGGCCCGTGAGCCATGGCCGCTGAGCCTGTGCGTCCAGAGCCTGTGCTCCGCAACGGGAGAGGCCACAACAGCTCTGCTGCCTTCACCTCTGCTGTCCATTCCCTTCCTCCTAATCTTTGTCCCCAGCACCTGAGATAGGGTCTGACACCCAGAGGGTGCTCAAAAAATGCTTATGGTCTGAACTAACTGAATGTCTGTGACACACTCAGGGAAGTCACCATCCAGGGGAGGAAGATCAAACAGCAGCCACCAGTGTGTTGAATGGTACACATCACATGGTCTGAGGGCTCTGACAACAGTGACAAGAAAAAACCAACAACGACAGTGCCCACCATTTCTTGAATTCTAATATACACCAAGAGGTATACTAAATAGTTTTTCTGTTAGCTCATTGAGTTCAAAACAATTCTCCAAGGTAAGTATTATTTTTAAGCTCATTTTACAGATCAAGAAAAGGAAGTTCAGACAGGTCCCCAGGAAAAAAGCATATGTGAGGGAGCCTCAGACAGAGAGTGGGTGGCTAGGAAGGCTTCCTAGGGGAGGTGCCTCCTGAGTAGGGTTTTGAAGCACGAGTAGGAATTAGTCAACTGAAGAAGAGCACAAGGTTATTCCAAGTAGGGAACAGTGTCTGCAAGGGCTCAAGGTCATAAGAGCATGTACCCATCAGGGAACCTCAGACAGCTGGCCTGGCTGTAGGTCAGAGAATGAGATGGGGAGTAGGAGAGGTGAGGCTTTCAAGGGAAGTAGGAAGAGGAGGAGGGGAGCCTCGCAGGCCACAGGAAGGAATTTCAACATGATGGGGCCTCAGCTCTCAAACTGGGGTGTGCATCAGAATTGCAAAACTGCGACCCTAGGCCTCCTCCCCACATAATCGGAAGACCTAGGACAGGGCTCAGGAACTTTGTGTGTGTGTGTGTGTGTGTGTGTGTGTGTGTGTATCTTACTAAGGCTCACAGGTAAACAGCTTTATTACATATAACTGACATACAATACCTGGACATATTTAAAGTATAAATTTGATATAGTTTAAGATGCACACACACACACACACACACACACACACACATACAGACGTGAAACCACCACAATCAGGAGAGAGAGCATATTCATCATTCCCAAAGGTTTCCTCATAATCTTCAAAATCCCTTCCTCCCAACCCCATCCTCATTGATCTGCTATCTCTCATTATAGATTAGTTTGCATTTTCTCGAATTTTATAAATGATATATAATATATATACCCTTTTGTCTGGCTTCTTTCACTCAGCATAATTATTTTAAAATTCATTTTGAGACAGGCACATGTTGTTTGTAGAAATAATTCATTCCTTTTTATTGCAGAATAGTGCTCCATTGTGTGGAGGTGCCATATTTTGTTTACCCATTTACTTGCTGATGGATAAATAATACTGCTGTGAACAGTTGTGTAGAAGTCTTTGAATGGACATAAGCTTTCATTTGTCTTGGGTAAATACCTAGGAGAAGGATGGTTGGATCATATGGTAGCTTTTTAAGAAATGCCAAATTATTTTCCAAAATAGTAGTAACATTTTATTTTCAAACCAGCGGGTATTATATCCAGTACCAATGAGTGGTATCTCATTGTGGTTTTTAATTTGCATTTCCTTGATAATTACTAATGATGAGCATCTTTATGTTCTTATTTGCCATCCCTGAATCTTCTTTGATGAAGCATCTGTTCAACTCTCTTGTCCATTTTTAAACTGGATTCCTTATTTTCATATTATTGAGTTTTGAGAGTTCATTCTATATTCTGGATATAGGTCTTTTTTCAGATATATGAATTGTGAATATGTTTTTCCAGTCTGTTGCTTACATTTTATTCTCATAACAATATCTTTTGAAGAGAAGTTTTTAACTTGATCAAGTCCAGTTTATCAAATTTGCTTCTGTGGATTGTGCTTTTGGTGACATATTTAAGAAATTTTTGCCTAATCCAAGGTTATGAAGATTTTGTCTTATGTCTCCATGTAAAAAAAAGAGTTACAGTTTTAGGTTTTACATTCAGGTCTATGATCCACTGAATTAATTTTTGTGTATAGTATAAGATATAAATCCACATTTTTGGTTTGGGGGCCTTTTTAAAAAAAATTTGGATATCTAGTTGTTCTAGCCTTTGCTTAAAAGTGTCCTTTTCTCCACAGCATTTCCTTTGCACCTTTGTCAAAAATCAGTTGTCAATATACTTGTGGTTATATTTCTGGTCTCTTTATTCAGACTCTTTATTCTGTCTCATTTATCTATTTGCTTTTATGCCAATATCATGATTTTTATTACTATATGTTTATAAGTCTTGCATTCAGCTAGCGTGAGCCTTCCAGTTTTGTCCCTCTTTTTCAAAAATTATTTTAGCTATTACGAACTCTGTGCATTTTAGTATGAATATTAGAATCAACATATGAATTTCTGCCAAAAAGCCCTGTTGGGAATTTGATTGAGATTGTGCTGCATTTATAGATCACAATTTGGGGAGAATTGACATCTGAACAATATTGATTCTTCCAACTTCTTTTTTTTAGGTTTTCTTTAATTTCTCTCAGCAATATTTTATAGTTTCAGGGTACAGTTCTTTTATAACTTTCCTCAGATTTATCCCTAAGTATTTTATATCTTTTGATACTACTGATAAGTGGTAAGTTTTAAAATTTCTATTTCCAATTGTTTGTTGCTAGTGTATAAAATACATTGAAATTTTGTAAATTGATCTAGTATCCTGCAGCTTTGCAAAACTTATTTATTACTACTAGTAGCTTTTTGTAGATTCCAGTAGGCTTCCTATATGGATGATTATGTTGTGTGTGAACAAAGACAGTTTTACATTACCAATCTGAATGTCTCATTTCTTTTCCTTGCCTGATTGCACTGGCTAAGACCTCCAGTACAATGTTTAATAGAAGTGGCAAGAAAGGATAGCCCTGTCTTATTCCTGATCTTAGTGGAAAGGTATTCAGTCTTTAATGATTAAGTATGATGTTAGCTATTGAGATTTTATAGATGTCCTTAATCATGGTGAGCAAGTCCCTTTCATCACTAGTTTGCTGACGGTTTTTATCAGGAATGGATGTTGGAATTTGTCAAATGCATTTTCTGTATTTATGAGATCATGATTTTTTTTTTCTTTTTTAGTCTGTTAATATAGTGAATCACGTTGATTGATTTTTTAATGTAAAATCAACCTTGCATTTCTGGGGAAAACCCTGCTTGGTCCTGACACAAATATCCTTTTAGTCTATTGTTTGATTCAATTTGTGTTTGTAAGGGATTATTAGACTATAGTTCTCTTTTTTTATAATGCCTTTGTCTGCTTTTGGTATCAGGGTGAAGCTGGCCTCATAGAATGAATTGGGAAATATTTCCTCCCCCTTTCTCCCACTCCTCAAAACTTTTTGAAAGAATTTGTGTTAAATTGGTATTATGTCTCTCTTAAATGTTTTGTGGAATTTATCAGCATGAGAAAGTTTTTATAACCTGTAAATTCAATTTCTTTAATAGATAAAGAGTTTTTCAGGTTAACTATTTCTCCTTGAGTAAGCTTTGGTAATTTGTGTACTACAGGGAATTTGTCCAGTTCATCTGAGTAGTTGGATGTATTGGCATAAAGTTGTTCATGATGTTCCCTTATTATCTGGAGAATCTACAGTGATACCACTACTATTCCTGATGTTAGAAATATGTATCTTTGCTCTATTTTCCCTGGTCAGTCTAACTAGAGGTTTATCATTCTTACTGATCTTCCCAAAGAACAAGCTTTCGGTTTCATTGATTCTTTCTACTGTTTTTCTATATTGTTTCATTTATTTTCACTTTGACCTTTATTATTCCTTTCTTCAGTTGTTTTGGGTTTCATTTGCTCTCCTCTTTCTATCCTTAAGGTGGGAATCAAGGTCAATGATTTCAAACTTTTCTTTTTCTAATATAGCCATTTAGTGCTAGAAATCTCCCCATAAGTGCTAATTTAGCAACATCCCACAAATTATGGTATTGTATTTTTATTTCATTCTGTTCCAAATATCTTCTAATTTCATTTTTCATTTTTTCTTTGATCCATGGGTTATTTAGGAGTTAAGTGTGTTACTTAGTTCCCGAACACTTGAGATCTTTCTGTTATTGATTTATCATTTAATTCCAGTGTGACTTGAGAAGATAATTTATATGAAGTGATTTGTTTTAAATTTGTTGAAACTTGTCCTGAATAGAGTCTATCTCAGTAAATGTGCCATATGCTTTTGGTAAGAATGTAAATTTTGCTGTTGTTAGGAGTATTCAATAAATGTCATTTGGATTAAATTACTTAACAGTGTTGTTCAAGTTGTCTATATTCTCACTGATTTTCTGTCTACTCATTCTATCAATTTTTGGTTATTTAAATCCCCAACAACTGTTGACTTTTCTATTTCTCCTTTTAGTTGTATTAGTTTTGCTTTATGAATTTTCAAGCTTTATGATTAGGCACATAACATTTAGGATTATGTTATCTTGATCGACTCCCTCTTGTAATCATAAAATGACCTTCTCTATCTCTGGTAATATTTTTTGCTCCAAAATATACTTCGATATTAATATAGCCTCTCCAGCTTTCTTTTGACTAGTGTTAGCATAGTATTTTTCCCATCAATCCATTTTTAACCTATTTGTGTATTTATAGTTAAAATGTTTTTCTTACAGGCAACATTGGTGCTATTGTTGTTATGCATTTTACATTTACATATATTATAAATCCCACATTACATTGCAGTTATTTTAATATTAACAGTAAAATATCATTAAGAGAATTTTAAATAATACAAATATATTGCATATACTTACCATATAGTTACCATTTTGAATACTTTTCATTACTTGCTGTGAATTCAAAATTCCATCTGGTGTCATTTTCCTTCTGTCTAATCAACTTCTTTTAGCATTTCTTTTAGTGTGGGTGAGCTAGTGATGAATTCCCTCAGCTTTTATATGTCTGAAAAAGTCTTTATTTTGCCATTGGTTTTAAATGATATTTTTGCTGAATATAAAATTCTAGGTTGAAAGGCTTTTTTTAAAATCATACAGTATGTCAAAGGTGTTGCTTATACTGTTTCTGATAAGAAATCTCCTATAGTCATCTTTTTTCCTCTGTACATGTCTTTTTTCTCTTGTTATTTTTTAAATTTTCTCTTTATCAATGCTTTTGAGCAATTATATCATGATATGCTTTGACATCATTTTCTTCATGTTTCTTGCTCTTGGAGCTCACTGAGCTTCTTAATCTGTACCTTTATATTCATCACTGTTTGTAGTCTGAGAACATACTCTGTAAGTTTTTGATTTTTTAAAATTTATCAATGCTTGTTTTATTTTCTGGCCCAGCATACGGTCTATCCTGATGAATGTTCCATGGGCACTTGAAAAAAATAAGTATTCTAGGGCTTCCCTGGTGGCGCAGTGGTTGAGAGTCCGCCTGCCGATGCAGGGGACGCAGGTTCGTGCCCCGGTCCAGGAAAATCCCACGTGCCGCGGAGCGGCTGGGCCCGTGAGCCATGGCCGCTGAGCCTGTGCGTCCAGAGCCTGTGCTCCGCAACGGGAGAGGCCACAACAGTGAGAGGCCCGCGTACCGCAAAAAAAAAAAAAAAGTATTCTACAATTGTTGGATGTCAAAGTGCTTGATAATGTTGTTCAGATCTTTCATATCTTCACTATTGTTGTTCTAATAATTCTATCAATTACCAGGAGAGTAAAAACTATGGCTGTAGTTTTATATTTTTCTCCATCAATTTTTGCTTTGTGTATTTTAAAACTCTGTTTTTGCACATATTCACAATTATAATTGTTTTGTCTTCCTGATGAACTGACCCACTTTTCATTATAAAGTTTACTTCTTCATCTCTGATAATACCTCTTGCCTTGACGTTTATATTATCTGAAATTAATACAGCTATTCCAGCTTTCTTATAATTAGTGCTTTTGCATAGTACATCTCTTTCCATCCTTTTACTTTCAACCTTTCTTTCACTTGTAGACAGCAGTGTCCACAGAAAGCTGACACCTGTAAACAGCAGTTAACTAGCTCTTGTTCTTTTAACCAGTCTGAAAACGTGTGCCTTTAATTGAAATACTTAGTTCTACATGTAATATTATTTTTGATATGGCTGACTTTAGGATAGCCACTTTATTATTTGCTTTCTATTTGTCCTGTTTTCTTTTTCTCTGTTTCTCCTTTTGTGTTCTTTGGAGTTAATCAAAATATTTTTAGTATTCCATTTTAATTACTCTATTGAACTTCTTTCTCTTTCCAACATCTTATTATGAAAAATGTCAAACATACCAAAAAGTTGAAAAAGTTTTTCAGTGAATACCTATGTGCCCAGCATCAATAGTTTCTATTCCTATATAAAAGAATAGAAAAGACCTCATTTGGTCAACCCACCTTCCATATTGGATGCCTTACCTCTTGATTTAAATAGGGTAGAGGTAAACACATTGAAAGGGTTGCATTAATAGAAATGTAATTCTCAGAATTTGGGAAGTGAGGGTCCCATCTTTATATATATCAAGTCTTTACTCTGAGAGGGAGTAGGACACTCTGGACTGTGTCCAGAGTGGATAACCAGGACAAGGCAGTGACTGGATGCTGGGTCATTCTGAGGAAGGAACTGGCTGTGCTATACTCAGGGAAGAACAGAGGGAGTTAAGGAGAGACATTTATAGGTCATAGCCTTTCAGCCTCAGGGAGGAGGGGGAAGCTGTCTTTGGGAGAGTCCATGAGTCAGGACTAGATAGATGGATGCTCCAGGAAAATAGATGTAGCTTCAGTAAAAGGAACAACTAACAGGAAAAGGTGTCAAAGATGGGCAAGACTATCAAAAGATAGTGAACTCCCCGTCACTTGAGGTATGCAAGCACTCACTCATTCAACAATATTTATTGAGCCTTTACATGGCAAGCACTGGGCTATGCACTGTGGATCAAGTGATGAATAAAACAGACAGGCATCTTGTCCTCATGAGGTGGTAAATATTAAACGATCCCACAAATCTGTAAGTATCAATAGTGATTCAGGCAGGACATGTGCTCTGGCAAAAACTGGAGAACAGGATTAAATGTTTTCTAAACCTGAGATTAAACAGCATTTAAACAGGAAGCCCTATATAAGTGATGGCTTCTATTCTTAGGTGATTATTAACATAATTATTATTGTTTGTTCTAGTGTTCACTCATTTCACATTTCCTGAGCACCCACTATGGGCTGTGCAAGGAGGCAGAGCTGCATGAGATGGGTCTTTGTCCTTCAAGTGGAAGGGTTGCTCTGTTACAGACCATCCAATACAAGGGGGAAGTGCTGTGGTTAGAAACCAGGATCCCAGGGAGGCACTGGCTACCCAGGAAGCAGTTGAGGGTAAGTGGGGGGAGTCCTGGGGTGGGGGGAGCAGGGCGGGGGGAGCTTCCTGGAGTAAGTGGGAGTGAGTTGGATCTTGAAGGACAAGGAGAAAACTGCTGTGTGTTGGCTCCCCTCATTCCCCGAGGGGTCCCCTCCTCTCTCTAACCCCCCTCCCCCTCTCCCAGCCTCATCCCCCTACCCACTTGGTGGTGGAGGGTTTCCGCTCAGCTGGGCCCCTCAGCCAATTAACACTCTGCCTCTGAAAAGCTCAAATCAGCTTCTCAAAGGTGTTAGAGATCAGAGCAATTAAGGTCTCTTTCTAATGCAAATCTAAACCCAAAATTGAACGTTTGTCTCCTTGGAAAATTAGGCTCCCAAGTTCTGTGAGGAGATAGTGAAATTCAGCAAGGGGAGGTGATAGCGTCAAGAACTAGAAGCCAATTTGTTGGGATGCTCTCCAGAAATATTTGATTCAATCAAATAAAAATTTACTCCACATGGCAGCGGAAGTGATTTCTTTAAACATGAATCAGATCCTCTCTACCCTGGTCTCCGATGCACTTGCATTAACATCCAAAGCCCTCACCACAGTCTCAAGGCCCCACATAATCTGACCCTTGCCTCCCCCATAACTTCATCTCAGACTCCTTTATAAAGTGCTTGTCACACTTTGTAATTATTTTATTTACTGGTTGGCCTCCCTCACATCATTAAGTAAATACATCCCCGTTACTGCTCACCCTGGAGCACAATATATAAAGTTACGCAAGTGAAAAACAGCTCGATTGCAAATCAGAGCTTGCGATTTGGAATGTGCCCTAGAGCCATTCGGAATAGGGCTCAGATTCAAAACGACATTGTTTTCCCCTCAACACCATCCCTGGCTGTCGTAGTAGCATCAGCCGTCGCTGACCTCTAGCTGTATCTAAGAGCTCATTTTTCTGGAGAACAACTAACTGCTCTCTTTGAGATGCCCCTCGGCATCCCAAGCACTCTTCACAAATGGCTCATTTTTAAGTTGGACACTGCTCACAGATAACCTCCAAATGCAAAGAAAATTCCTCTCGCCATGGGAACAGACAGGAATGACATTTTATTTAACTAAGTTGTTTACTCTTCTTTTTCCTGTCTCCCAGTTGGAATGCATGGAGGGCGGGAACCTGTGTCTATCTTGGTCACCACCTATCAGCAGCACCCAGAACAGTGCCTGGTACTTGATGGATATTCCAGAAATATAACTATTTTGAATAAATGGATTTTCTGAAACTGCCTGTGTATAGGCTCAGTGCCAACACAATGGGCACAGAGGTGGGCAAACCCAGATTCAGCCTTGGAGGAGCTCATAGCTAGGTGGGGGGACCCACAGGACCAAGGATTCATTTGTTCATTAAGCACTTGAGCACCCCCTACAGTGAAGTCAGAACCTCGGTGCAAAGAGACACAACATAGGCAAATTCCAGCATGTGAGTTTGGTGGGGGGAAAGGAAGCAAGAAATAACCATCTTCCCATTGTGGGCAATTCCCCCAGCTAGGAGGGATCCTAACACCTCCTTTAGCCATCAAGCAGACACTGCTTTAGGCACTGAGATACACTGATGAATTAAGGCTGCCCTCGCCCTCAAGTGAATCAGTCTAATAGATGGCAATGTCACATGGTAACAATAGAAATATTTATGAGTCCAAACCTCTCGCAGAAGTGAAGGTGATTTACCACAGAGGAGAGTACAGTGAGACCTGTTAGAAAAGACAATTCCTGAGCTGGGTTTTTTCAGCTGAATAGGAGTTTTCCTGGCAGACAAAGGAGAGGAGAATGGCATTCCAGGGAGAGGGCAAACCAGGTGCAAAGGCATAGAAATGTAAACCAACATGATGAATTTGAAGAACTGCAAGCCATTTGGGGGTCATTGCTAAAGTATAAAGTGAAAAGGGAGGTCTGGAGGCAGGAGAAGTAGCTGGGCCCAGATGTTGTGAGGTTTCACCTGGACTTTATGCTACAAGGGACCAGTGTTGGTGTTTAATCAAAAGAATGATAAATCAGCTTTTGCCACATAATAAACCACCCCAAATCACAACGGCTTAAAACAACAGTGTTCATGACTTACCCATCTGGGGTCAGCTGGGGGCTGGCTGGTCCTGGCTGGGCTTTGATGAACTGGTTCGGTTCTTCATGAGTCTCTTATCTTCCTCCTGGGGCCATCAGGCCTGCATTGGCATGTCTTGCTCGTGGCAATGGCAGAGGCATAAAAGTGCAAAAGGAGACATGCAAGGCACCTTGAGGCCTGGGCTCAGCACTGGCACATTATCCCTTCCACCTCATTCTGTTGACCAAAGGACATCATGTGGCCTAGTCTGGATTCAAAGGCATGCACCTGCAAAGTCATATGAGGAAGGGCATGAGCATAGGAAGCATTGAGGCATGGGGTCTGTCAATGCACTCTAGCACAAGCTATGCGAGCAGATCTCTGCATTAGGTCTCATGGCCGAGATGCGGAGGGTGGATTAGAAGGGATAAGGCAGTTTCAGAGATTCAGGCCAAAGCTAAATGAATGCCCCAGGATCCCACGATTCGCTCTTTCCTCTATTCCGGGTACCGGGATTTAGCCAGATCAGGCAAAGGGGAGGCTTATCTTTAGTCTTTTGTTTGATTCTAAGAACTCAGCCTGAGCACTTGGGTGCTTGCAGCAGTAAATAAGGAGCCTTTGAAATAAGCAGATAAAGGCTAATACTCAATAAACTAGTAAACAAGGATTTTCTGTAACTCTCTTGGAAAAGACATCTCTGAGACAAAAACAGAGCTGAGCTGCAATATTCGATAAAGCCCACTGATCACAAGAGAACCTAACATAGGTAATTGACTATTGGGAAATGCAACAGAACCAAATAAGGCAAGTAATTAACAATTATTGTGCTTGGAGGTAATGGAACTACAAATCCAGGCTGCCTATGTGTTTGTCCCAGGCATTGATAAGAACAAAGTGGGTAAGTAACCCAGGTGTGAAATTCATTTTATTATGCTAGATCTAAAAATAGGCTTGAATCAGACAGTGGAAAAGAACAGAATTCATCACCACTTGCTCACGGGGGCACATGGGGAATAAACTCAAGCTCTGGGTTTTGTTTAAAAAGAGGGAATTATGGTAGATTGTTTGCAAAAGTGACGCCCATTATTTCCCTTCCTGTATCTATGCTGCTTCATGGATGTGACTTTGTAACTCTTCCCATCAGGACATGGAGTCTGTTTCCCCACCCCATAAGACTGTCTAGTTTTGACCAATAGACTGTGGCAGAGGTGACATTGTGCTAATTCCAAGCCTTAGCCTCAAGACACCTTGCACCCTGCCACTCGCTCTCTTGGGATTTTTGTCCCTGCCATGTGAACAAGTCCAGGAGAGGCTGTTAGAGACGAGTTAATGTCAACTCAGTTGTCCCAGCAGAGGCCCCCAACCATGTGAAGAGCTCAGCCAAAATCAGCAAAGCCAGCCACAGCTGACCACAGAAGCAGGAGGAATGCCAGCTCAGTCCAGAAAACCTGCTGGCTGAGCCCAACCTAAATGGCCAACCTACAGAATCTTGAGGTTAATAAATGGTTGTTATTTTAAGCCACTACATTTTTTTAACACCTTTATTGGAGTATAATTGCTTTACAATGGTGTGTTAGTTTCTGCTGTATAATAAGCCACTAAATTTTAAAGTGATTTGTTACACAGTAACAGATACAGGAATATTCTGCATCAAAACAGCTAGAAATAAGCTGTAAAACACGATATAAACAGTAAATAAATAAACAGTAAAAACAGGATAATCACCACTACAAATAACTGGGCACCTATTGTCTACTGGGAACTTTGTGCATCTGAAACTTTGCTGGGTACTTTACATATTCCATGCAGGGTTACATCATCGAAACTCTGCAAGGCAGAATTATTTTCATCATTTTGCAAGTGGGGCAGATGAGGAAACTGAGGCTGGGAAGACAGTTTATACAACTTGCCCAAGGTCACACAGCTACTGTTTTCTCAACCTGAGGCAAGTAGGGCTTCTCAGAGGCTAAGAGAGGCCTGGGCCACTTCCAATTTTTGAGACGCTTTGTATACTAGTAAATGAAGATATGAAGAAACAATTACACAAATGGTGACATATTTTAAATCTTTACATTTATTAAGTGATCACTTTTAATATCAAAGAAAAAAGCAATGCACTACAATTGCTAATCACAAGATAATCACGCATTTATTTTAAAAGCCTATTAATTTTTTTTTTTTTTTTTTTTTTTTTTGCGGTACGCCGGCCTCTCACTGTTGCGGCCTCTCCCTGTTGTGGCCTCTCCCGTTGCGGAGCACAGGCTCCAGACGCGCAGGCTCAGCCGCCATGGCTCACGGGCCTAGCCGTTCCGCAGCACGTGGGATCTTCCCGGACCGCGGCACGAACCCGTGTCCCCTGCATCGGCAGGCGGACTCTCAACCACTGTGCCACCAGGGAAGCCCAAAGCATATTAATTTATAGTAAACCGCAAGTGGTATGATTTGGTAATGAGATGCAAACATTACTTTGTTGGCTGAGCATTTTCTGCTTTTATCAGGTCAGGGTACCTCTGTGATGGGACCTATAACCCATGTAACCTCCCTTGGAAATAACATCAAAAGATGAAATATGAGGCCTTTCAATGAGGTCAAGCCCAGCCACAGGGCACACCCCCAGCCCAGCCCAGCCCTCAGGAGAGGCTTGTGCATGGCCAAAGGAGTCCATTCTACACCCTCACACAGCCCTTGGCTGAGGGATGAGCTTCCAGGGAGGGCTCGTACAGAAACTTAATTTCCTGCTCTCATCAGAGAATTAAGTCATCTTTATTTTCTATCACAAAATGACTACATTCTAAGATGTTTCACTCCATTATGTCCAGGCTTACCCAGAACCAAGCAAAGTAGGGATTTACCAAGAAGCCAGACAACATTGCCAGTCTAAACACAGAGAAGGGAATGGGGATGCAGGACTCTGCATGGTCCAGAGGGTTGAGAAGTCATCTTAGAGATAACTTCGAGGCTGGATCTTGAAGCATGAATAGGAGTCTGCTGGGTGGCGGAGAGCATGCCACGTGGCTGGAACAGTGCTAGAAAAGGTACGGGATTAAGAAAAGACATGTACAAGTAGGAATGGTGCAGATGCCAGTATAACTAGAGCCCAGGGTGGGCAGGGGGAGGGTGGAGGCAGTTGAGGCCAGAGAGGATATTGGGGAAAAATAGTGGAGGGTATTTTACCCAAGAAGGCAGCCAAATCTCAATCCCTTGTGGGTATGGCCTCTTGCTGCCAAGGAGGAATCTCAGTCTTAGAACGCAGCTGTGCACCCAGAATAAATCCCTACAGACCTGACTCCATCTGCTCTTTGCAGTAGCCCATCCACTGTCCTCCTTCCCAAAGACTTCAACCGTCCCCCCTCTGCAGGTGGCTCTCCTGCAAACTGCTGCAAGCCGAGTGTTCCCTGGAATCTAAACCCTGCATTTCTCCACTAATCTGCATAATTTACAAACCAGCTCTGAGGTCTTTCACACAGACTATTCTATTTAGAACAAAAAACGTAACCAAGTTTTGAAGCAGCAGCCTCACAGTTTTTTCATAATTTTACAGACTTAAGAGTAGAGAAGGGCTAGACTTCCCTGGTGGCGCAGTGGTTAAGAATCCACCTGCCAATGCAGGGGACACGGGTTCAAGCCCTGGTCCTGGAAGATCCCACATGCCACAGAGCAACTAAGCCCGTGTGTCACAACTACTGAGCCTGCGCTCTAGAGCCCACGAGCCACAACTACTGAGCCCGCGAGCCACAACTACTGAAGCCCGCAAGCCTAGAGCCTGTACTCCGCAACAAGAGAAGCCACCACAGTGAGAAGCCCATGCGCTGCAACAAACGAGTAGCCCCCACTCACTGCAACTGGAGAAAGCCCACGCGCAGCAAGGAAGACCCAACGCAGTCAAAAATAAATAAATAAATAAATTTATTTTTTAAAAGAGTAGAGAAGGGCCAAGAAGGTTGGCTTGAAGGTAGAGGAATTACTGAAGTGACCTAGCAGCATTAAGTCTTGGCATCCGGAGCCATCAGGACCCTCTGGGATCACCTAGTCCAGGGATGGAAAATATATGACTCATGGGCCAACCTCCTGCCATCTGGTGTCCAGGGCAGACATTGCTAATCTATTACCACACACTCTTTGGCTGAGCCCAGAAACAACTGAATCCTCCTGTACACAGCACTGTGGTCAGCCCCTACCCATCAGTCAGAGTCAGCCATGAATGAAAACCAGCTGGTCATTCCTGATGGTTTCCATTACTCCCAGTTCACAGAGGAGAAAACAGAGGCACAAGGAGGGTAAGGGACTTGTCCAAGGTGGGCTTTCCTGTCCCTTCGGGCAGAGCTTTCCCCTACACCACATGGCCTCCCCATTTCCATATGGTTGCAGAGGACAAACACTTCCATGCCTCAACTGTAATTCAGGGAATGACTCTAGCATATGGGATGGAGTTTTACAAGCAACGTCATTTTTCTTTTGCTTCCAGTTCAAGTTGTTATTTGGTCATGCTTTAAAATGTAGATTTGTATTATCATAATAAAAGAACATATAAATAGTTAGTAGATTCTGCCCACACACTTAATAAAACCCTAAGGAATTCATTCATTCACCTATGGGCCAGGCAGGGTGCTGGGCACTGAGTTTATGAGAACACAAAGGACATCCCAGGTGCCCATGGAGCTAAAATGCTCAAATCTGACATTCTGCTTAGCTTGGGGGAATGTGCTCAGTTCAACTCCCCCATCCTAGCGCTGAAGGGACCCAGAGATTCCACACATGCCACCCCTCACCCTGTGCAATCCTCCCTAGAGCCCTTTAACAGGCCCTTGTCCACACACCTCCAGTGATGGGGAGACCACTACCTCCCAAGGCTGCCAATTGGACCTTCAGATGGTTCAGCCTACTACAAATTCTTCCTTTTGCTAAAAGAAAATGAGCTTCCCCATGTCCTCCACGCACTGGTCCTGCCATTGTCCCACGGGGCACTAAATTTCTGGGGACCTAAGAGAGAACGTTGAGGGGGAGGGTTGTCCAGTGAAAGAGAGACAAGAAAAGGGGAGAGGGAAGGCATTAAAACCATCCTTTACAGTGTGGCAAGACCATTTCATATCCTTGCTCATAATTCTTACTCATATCAGTAGAACGTCATCATGCCCATTCTGCCCCAGTATATGCTGAGATCCTTATAAACCCAGCTCCTCCAGAAGGCCCAAAATGCATTTGGTATGGGATCCTGTGCAAGAGAGCTGGTTGCTATGGTAGCAATTGAATGTAAATTTCCCAGAACCCCCAAATAAACTATTAATCAGAAAGATGAAGAAAGGGCCAAGGGGGTAAATAAATCAGTGAAGAAATCAGCTCCTACTGGGAAGGACAGGGAGCAGGGCCACCCCAAACTGCTGAGGCAATAACTCATCCCTCCCTTTGATCCTTTAAATGCAGAAGGAGGGGCTGCTGGAGCCCAAGGGGATGCTATCTCACTCCCTTCTCCAACTGTTTTGTCTGTTATTCTTTTGGAGTCAGAGAGGCTTGATGGTGGAAGCTGCACCTGGCATCCCATCAGTGGAGAGTAAGAACAAGGCCCCCTGCTAGCAGGAATATCAAAGGTAAAGATGTTTGACCCTGAAAAAAATGTTCTGGCCAGCGTGAAAGAAGCATTCTACTGAAGTGTGGTGATGACAGTGGGATTAGGTTCAGCACTGCTGGATAATAGAAGGATTAGAGTGATGGAGCACAAATTTTATCTAGAAGTTTGTGGGATTTTTTTTGTTGGTTTTTTTCCCCAGGACTTTATCTTGCTTTCTTTAAGGTTTATATTTGGCTCTTAAGAAGGATTATTATGGGAAGGCTTACTAAGCTTCCTTGAAGTAAAGTAGACCCATCTAGAACCTGGTGGGTCCCACCACACAGCCCCCTGGGGGGGAGTGCTCTAATTAAAACGCTCCTGGGAGGACAGGAACAAAGGGTACTATCCCTGTGTACACAGAAGCCTGCAAAGGGAACATCCATGTGACCAAGAAGGGATCTCAGACCTCAGGACAGGGAGAGGGACATTCAAGGTAAGCATGGTGGGCTCCACTGTGACTGTGGCCCCTGCTGACCAGGCCCAGTGGTAACCCCACCCCTGGCTTATGTAGGCAGGGCTATGGCAAGGGGGGAAGAGTGCACTGGAGAGGACCAGCCCTGGCTCCACAGCAAACTCACCCTGGGATCTTGGGCAAAGCCCTTCCCTTGTCTGGGCCTCAGTTTCCCAAACTGTACAAGGATGGGCCTGGGGTGACTGAGGTCAAAGTTACCATGTAGCTGGCAGTAATGGGCCTTGATGCAAAGTCTAACACGGGACCCTCTCCCCCTAACTTTTGTTTCTCCTTCGAGGGGAAAAAGGGGTTTAATCAAGGGTGTCATCCTTGGGTAAGAAGTGGGGGCAAGGGAGGGGGGAATCCCACCTCAAAAGCCACCCTGGGAGAGATCTTACCAGAGACTAGAGAGGGATGCCTCCAGTACTCCAACAGAGGGGCCCCCGAAGGCTTCTTTGGTGCTCTCTGGCTCTGAAATTTAAGTCTCTTAATTGAGGAAAGAGGAAGGGGAGGTGATAGAGGATAGAAGGGGCTTTCTACCCTGTAGGCCAAGGTTGAATTAAAGCCACAAAGAGAAAATCCAAGGGCACCCTGCCTCTCTCCCCCACGAAGCAAGTCTTCACCCCAGAAAAAGCACTTTGCTACACAAGCCACTTTGCCTGCTGCCTCCTGTAAGCCTCCTCAGAGAACTGTTTTAAGCTCATCAAAGTGAGGAGGTCTTGAAGGGAGCACTGAGGCCCAGAGAGGGGAATGATGGACCCACAGCCTCACAGTGAGGAGGTGGGAGAGGCGGGACTCGCACTCAGGTCTCCCACCCCAGACCTATTCAGTTTCCACTGCCAAATATCCCTACACTGTCTTCCCTGGGCTCTTGCTATAATTCATGTATATTGTACGGTGAAAATGGCAGGGAGAGATCCTGCCGGGATTGGTAATTTTTCACCATGGGTGGCACTGAGGCTTCCCTGTTCCCTGGAGGAGGGAAATGAAGGGTTGATTAAGTACTCGAAACATCCCTGCCTGTGGACCATTTAATAAGTGCCTCGTCCATCTCTCAGGCATTAGAACAGACATTTGGTCTGCTAATCCAATTTGGCCAGCCTCTCCAAGGCTGCTATCGCTGGCTGCTGGGCGCCATTTTGTTTGACGTGTTAGGAATCAATGCAAGCTCCCTGCAATTGCTCTCACTACTGCTTGATTAGTTACAAATGAGACCTCTCCCCTTGCATTAATGTTCCACTACAGACAGAGCAATCTGCAATGGTCCAAGAAGCTTTGAGGATCTGCTGATGACCCAGCAATTCCCCTGATTCTCTCAGCATATTTCCTGGATGTAAATAAATCATCAGAAAGTAGGTGTGAGGTCTGCAAATCTTCACACCCTAAACTGTGATTTATGCTATGCTGTCCACTTGGGTAAGTGTCACCATACTCCTCACCTGCATGATTTGGTTCCAAGTCACCCTCTCCCAAACCCCATCCTCAGGAGACCACAGGTGTCCCTGTGACCAATTCAGTATCCTTTCTATGGAGGTGAGGCTAGTCATGGTCACATCAGAGGCCTCTTTGGCACCCTAATACAAGGATAGTTGGGCTTTGTCGATGACCTCCCAGACACTCCTTTCCGAGCACCTCTCAGTGGCCTCCCCTTCAGTGCAGACTGAAAGACAGTCTTGTCCCCTCTCCTCTCGTGTTCTCATTCCCGCCTTTGACCATCTGTCTGCTGATGCTTCCAAGTCTCTCTCCAGACAGGCTTCTCTGGAGCTCTCCACCTGGGTGCTCCCTGCTCCAGGCACCTCAGCCTCAACATCTGCCACCTTTGTGAGAGCACCTTGGTCATGGCAGCTTAAAGACTCAGGATATGTCTTTTCTCACTCACACTCTGCTTCCATCCAACTGATCACCAAGTCCAGGCAGACATCTACCTGATGTCCCCGGAGTTCACTTCTCCTCCCAGTTCCCACTGTTTCTGCTTCAATTCCTGTCAAAACCTGGTCTCCACACTGCTGGTATCCCCCCCTCCAACTTACTCTCCATGCTTCCATCCAAAACTCCTCCAAAAATGCTGCCCTCACCTTGTAGTTTCCCTGCTCATAATCCTCAAGGGCTCCCTGTCACCAGACTCCTCACCTACATGATCTGGTCCCACAGTAAGAATAATCCAGCATAAAGTTCATCTTTTCCTACAAACGCCTCATACTTCCGTACCTCCACATCTTTGCTTACACGGTTCTATCTTCTTCAATCTCAACCAACTGAACTCCTACTCATCTGTCAAAGCCCAGCTCCAATGCCCCTTCCTCTAAGAAACCTTTTAACTACCCCCACCTTAAGAGCCAACTTATAGACAGCCATAGACAGATACCCAATCCATTGCTAGAACAATTATAAAGTCACACAGGCCCACCCTTGATGAATTAAGAACCCAGGACAAGTAAAAGAGGGAGTCTTGCAGCCCACAGAACCTGCTCCCCTCTTTCCACCCTCCTGCCTGACTTCATCCTGCGCTATAAGGACCTTGTGCACATGTAAGGTTCTTGTTCAAGCCCTCATGCCCAGGATCCACCCCACACCCCCATAACCCCTTTCTTACTCCCACAGTCACCCTTTGACCATCCCTTGGGGCTACGGGTGCAACAGCCTTGCAGAAGAGACAAGTACAAGTCCTGGATGCAGGCTTGGTCCCTTTGGGCAGGAAATCCCAGGATGGAGAGTGCTGGAGTGAGGTTCAGAAAGGGCCTGGGCTCTGGGTGGTCCTCATTACCTGTGGGGAAGACCGGGGGAGGAGGGCAGAGCTATAGCCTCTGCAGTAGAGCTTCTCACACTTGTGTGCACATGGATCAGGAGACCCTGCATTTATAACAAACTCCCAGGAAATGCAGATGCTGCTGGCCACAGACCAGACTGAGAGTAGCAAGGGACTGGAGCACCAGGCCCAGGTCCAAGGGTGGACGGATGCTACATTAGCTGTATGCTGTCTTCTTTGCCACTTGATGAGGAAAAAACACTAGAAGGTGTGGTTCTCCAGAATGAGGGAAAGAGCTCAGGAAAAATAGGTTCCCATGAGGACAACTCATCCTCACCTCCATAGCTCCCGGGTCCTCCCTGCAGACCACGGAGGCAATGACCAGGCAGGTTGGTAGATTTGGGCCTCCTGACTGTAAGTCCAGACCCTTTGTCTACCTGGTGCTGTGAGGAGTCCACCAGACCCTGGGAGCAGGTAGTAGAAGGAAATCAGGTCATTTCCTGTGTACATATGACTGCCCATGAAAACAAACCTCACCATCAAAACTGCAGAACTAGAATGATCCCAGGTGGCATCTCGGGGACTTTACAGGTAGGGAGACACTGCGCTCCCCCCCAGAGGTCTTCCCTTCCCCTGCTCTCTCTCATGCTCTAATTTCACACCCTGGCTAATTACTCCACTCTCTTCTCCCCTCAGCAATATTGCTACCACCACCATCGGGCCCCCTTCCAGCTGTTGTGGCCCCCAGGCAACAGGATGTGGCGTGAAGGCTGGGAAGCAGGGTCAAGGAGTAGGGAAGGGCAGTACCTCCCTCCCTCCCTCCTTTTGGTTGTTCCTGGAGTCTTGCCTGGAGTCACTGAGCATCAGGACTGAAAGTGCTCTTGTACAATTCTCTCACTTTAAAAATGGGGAAACCGAGACCCAGAGAGGGGTGGTGAGTTGCCTGAAGTCCTACAAGTTAGGATGGAGCCTTAGCTAAGACACAGGCCTCCCCACTGCCCCACACTGCCTCTTTGCTAAACCCACCCTTCATCCACACTGAGCATATAAGAGACCTCCCTCAGTTAACATCTGAATGAGTTTCAGCAAGCCATTTCACCTATCTGAGCCTCAGTTTCCTTACTGCTCAGAGGGGAGGAGCAAGTCCCACCACGGAGTTGTGGGGAGAATTGGGGGAGCCAGCACAGGGCCTGGAAGCGTGAAGCAATATGATTAAGTAAAGAAAACAGGCCCTTTATTAGTTCCCTTTGGCTGCTGTGACAAATTACCACAAACTGAGTGGCTTAAAACAATACAAATTTCTTGCAGTTTTTGAGGTCAGAAGTCTGAAATGGGTCTCACGTGACTAAAATCCAGGTGTTGGCAGGGCTGCATTCCGTTCTAGAGGCTCTAGGTGAGAATCTGTTTTCTGGCCTTTTTAGCTTCTAGAGGCCACTCGCATTCCCTGGCTCATGGTCCCCTTCCTTCTTCAAAGCCAATGATGGCTGGTTGGGTCTTTCTCATACACCATTATTCCTGCACACTTCTCCTGCCTCCCTCTTTCACTTAGAAGGACTCTTGTGATTACTCTGGGCCCACCTGGATGTCCAGGATGCTCTCTCCATCTCAAGGTCAGCAGATTAGCATCTTTAATTCCATCTGCAACCTTAATTCTCCTTTGCCATGTAATATAGCATATTCACAGGTTCTGGGATTAGGATGTGGGAGGCCATTATTCTGTCTATCACAGTCCTAAACCATCTGGGAAGTTGGAGAAACTAAGGAAAACCAGGTTTGAAGAAAAATACACATGTAAAAACATTTTGGCATGTAATCTCAGGGGGTTCACGGGCACCCAAGCATGGACTCTAGTATGAACTCTTGGACTAAAAGGATAATATGGGTCCCCCACCCTTTATGACAATTGTCATAAGTATTTTAGAGTGCACCCACATGCACACGTGCATACTCATATACTCGTGCACACATGTGTGCACATGCATACATGTGCCTATACCTGCACGCATGCCCTGTGTGCACACATGCATACTTATGCTGATACACACACGTACATAGACATATACACACCATGTAATTTTCCTACAGAAACTGAAAGACCTTCGTTGGCTTCTCTGCGTGAGATGCAGCCAGGAAGGCACAGGAAAAGTCTGCCCCTGCTTTACTTCTCCAACCAGCTAATTTCACCTCCACCCCAGCCCCTTGGGGTCTGTGGCCATTCTGTGCTTGTCACTGACGTTCATCAGTGACCCTTGGCAGGTCTCCCCTGGTGGAGAGTGCGGACCAGCTGCTGGCTGGCACGAGCCCTGTGGCTTATTCTTCTGCGGGGTGTTCAGCTTGCAAAGCTGCTTCCCTGAGGCTTCAGCTTGAGTTATTGCTCTGTACATTTATTTTTTTGAGTGGCAACACTTTAGGAGCCCCAGCTCTTACACCTGTGCATTCAGAGCCAAAGATGAAATTGATAAAGGCTACTCACAAGGAAGACAAGAGGGTCTGATTGCACCCAGGCACCCACATGTCCATGTACACTCACTCTCAGACATGCCCATCAACACAGGTTTATACACACCTACACACACACACACACACACACACAGATCTATTTCTGACAGGGCTGCCTATCAAGACACCCAGGAAATCCACCCCCACCCCCTGAATACATGTACATCTCGAGGATAGCAGGTCCCCCAAAAGAGGAAGTCACAAGGGAAAGAGTGGTCTGGCCCCTTCCTCAGCAGGCAGATACACATAGTTGTCCCCAGCCAACCTCCCACACAAGCCCACTCTCTCAGCCCCACAGTTCCAGGCTCCTTTGAGCTCCACTTCTTCTGCCAGAGTTCCCACCTCATCCTAAATCCCAGCCTCCAGCTTCAGCTGTCAGTCACCATTTACTTTGCTCTGCTGCTCGATGTGGTAGCGGATGCTCCAAGTCTCAAGGGTCAAAGGGAGCAGGGTGAGATCACTGTGATCTAGCCTCAGGTGAAATATCTAAAGTTTGGCATACTTTGGAGCCCACCAAAAATGATTCTTGTTGGCATATCTCCAGTAACTAATTATGTAAAAAGATATCTCTTTCCTTCCCAGACTTGAGTCATGCTCCCAAAAATCTCGTTGTCTTTATTACATTAACTTTGAAAAGGGCAGGGTCCCAGAGGGGAGGAGAACTAACCGAGGCCCTCACTGCCACACCCCAGCTGGAGCTGGGTCCCTGTGGTTGGTCTGGGTGAGGCCCTCACCTTCCCAGAGAGACACAACTCGCTGATCTACAGGAATGCGGCAAACCCTTCTGGCAGCTCTTCAGAGGACAATAGTCCATAACCAGGTGGTGATAAGGTCCTTCCACACCTGGATGAAGGGGGAGCTGGGAGGCAGGTGGCACCTGGCCCCTGCACTGCTCATGCTAGTTAGCTCTGTGACAACCACTGGGTCCACAGACAATGGCATGCTTCTGGAGGCACGGCTTGGGGGGAGCACTGAGGAGCCACCGGGGGTTTCCCACTCTCAGCTTCTTTGTCCAGAGCATTTCAGCCCTGGCTGGGAGTGACATAGAGATGGAGGCTCTTGGCTCAAGGTGGAGGAACTGCAGGGAAGACCTGTATATGGGGGCAGGGAAAAGATGCTGGATTACAAGGTCAAGGCCAGAGAGAAAGAGTGGAGAGGAGAGGGCAGTGTGCAGAGACTACTCATAGCCAATGTCACAGTTAATTCCCCTTCTTCCTGGTTTTCTTGTTGACAGTGTGCCGGGGCTCCACAGCAGCAGTCAGTGGCCACAGCATATAGTCATGGCCAATGAGATGTAAGCAGAAGTCATTTGGGCGGGTTTCCGAGAAAGCATTTTTAGTACTGTCTGTCCTCAGACCCCACTCTGGGTCCCATGATTTAGTGGGCCTTGTATATCATGCAGGCACACACACACACACACACACACACACACACACACACACACACACATTTGGGCGGGTTTCCGAGAAAGCATTTTTAGTACTGTCTGTCCTCAGACCCCACTCTGGGTCCCATGATTTAGTGGGCCTTGTATATCATGCAGGCACACACACACACACACACACACACACACACACACACGCACACCTATTTCTTAATGAACACAAAGATGGTCTCTATCATTTGGGATCACGTGCTTAACACTGACACAAGCAATCCATGCCCTAAACATCTATTCTTATTACAAGCACCATTCAGGCCTCAGGGAAATACACTTCCACATCCCTTGCCCTGTTTCCTTGAAACAATACTGAGTCTGGAAATTTTGTGTCTGTGCCTGATGACAGTGGAGATGAATGCTGCTTCTGAAATCAGGAAGGACTGAAAGGCAGAAGAGCTTAGGTAATGGGAAGAATTGTTAATTCCTTCCCAGCACATAGCATGAATGTTATGTTCTTACAGACCAACGTATCATTTCCCTCTTGTGCCAAGCATCCATTTTCTTGCTCCTTTCCCAGTTCCAGTCCCCTTCTGGAGGTATTCACTATTAGCAGGGTGTTCACAGCAGTTGTACATGGCAGCTGAAGAACATGTTGCCATACTTAACAATTCATATTACTCTCAAATTTGTATACTTGTAGGTCTAGACAGAATGTACACAAAGCATATGAGGCATTTACCCTGGCAATCCCGTGGATGTTGAATGACAGAATGCCAAGTTTTATTTTTATAGAAATGTTTACTAAGATTTGTTTAACTAAATTTTAAAAATAAAATAAATTTATTTAAATATTTCAATACATGAATTATAATTTATATTTTACCTTTTAATTGTTAAATAATTATGACTTCTGTAGAAAAAATAACTTCTCTAGAATATGTATATGAAAAATGATTTTAATTCTTTGGTTTTTATGTTCACTTATTTTGTTTTGTTGTTGTTATTGTTTTGAGCCATGCCACACAGCTTGCAGGATCTTATTTCCCAGACCAGGGATCAAATCCAGGCCTCGGCAGTGAAAGCGCAGAGTCCTAACCATGGACTGCCAGGGAATTCCCTACGTTCACTTATTTTTAACTAATGCTTTTTGATAAAAATATATTCAAATTCTGTATACTTTCATTACACTTACATTTTATGTTTTTATCTTTTAGATCAGGGGTTGGCAAACTTTTTCTTAAAGGGCCAGCAATTTCAAGCTTATTAGGCTATACAATCTCTGTCACAACTATTCACCTCTGACACTAACGTGATAACAGCCGTGGACAATATGTAAAAAAATGAGCCTGGCTAAGTGCCAGTAAAACTTTATTAACAAAAGTAGGCAACAGACCGGCAGGTCATAGTTTGCCAACTTCTGCTTTAGATCATTACTGCCAACAGAATACAAACCTGTGAAAATCTTGATGATAACATAATTATTGAATTTTGCTGAGATAAAAGCAAAAATATAAAATTTATGGAATAAATATATAATAACTTATAAATTATGTATACCTTGATTTTATTATTCATTCAGACTTTGCAAGCTCATCAACAGAATACCCAGATATATTCAGTCATAATTAAATTCAATTGTCTTCGGTGCTTTGTTTATCTTCAGTCATATAAAAATTACAGCCTGACATATATTCTAGATTTTGTCATTTTGAAGGTATTTTTGTCAAAGCAATAAGACAAAGATATGTTATTTAACAGTCTTCTGGCTTGAATTAACAACTTTTATTTTTATTTTTATTTTTTTTAACATCTTTATTGGAGTATAACTGTTTTACAATAGTGTGTTAGTTTCTCCTTTACAACAAAGTGAATCAGTTATACATATACATATGTTCCCATATCTCTTCCCTCTTGCGTCTCCCTCCCTCCCACCCTCCCTATCCCACCCCTCTCATGGTCACAAAGCACAGAGGTCGGCAGCTTCCCTTTAGGTATCTAATTTACATTTGGTAGTGTATATATGTCCTTGCCACTCTCTCACTTCGTCACAGCTTACCCTTCCCCCTCCCCGTATGCTCAAGTCCATGCTCTAATAGGTCTGTGTTTTATTCCCGTCCTACCGGTAAAGTCTTCATGACATTTTTTTTCCTTAGATTCCATATATATGTGTTAGCATACGATATTTTTTTGGTCCTCTTGACTTACTTCACTCTGTATGACAGACTCCAGTTCTATCCACCTCATTACAAATAACTCCGTTTCATTTCTTTTTGTGGCTGAGTAATATTCCATCGTATATATGTGCCACATCTTCTTTATCCATTCATCTGTTGATGGACACTTAACATGCTTCCATGTCCTGGCTATCGTAAATAGAGCTGCAATGAACATTTTGGTACATGACTCTTTTTGAATTATGGTTTTCTCAGGGTATATGCCAGGTAGTGGGATTGCGGGTTCGTATGGTAGTTCTATTTGTAGTTTTTTAGGGAAACTCCATAGTGTTCTCCATTGTGGCTGTATCAATTGACATTCCCAGCAGCAGTGCAAGAGTGTTCCCTTTTCTGCACACCCTCTACAGCATTTATTGTTTCTAGAGTTTTTGATGATGGCCATTCTGACCGGTGTGAGATGATACCTCATTGTAGTTTGGGTTGGCATTTCTCTAATGATTAATGATGTTGAGCATTTCTCTCATGTGTTTGTTGGCAATCTGTGTCTCTTCTTTGGAGATATGTCTATTTAGTTCTGCTGGCCATTTTTGGATTGGGTTGTCTGTTTTTTGGTATTGAGCTGCATGTGTGGCTTCTAAATTTTGGATATGAATCCTTTGTCAGTTGCTTCATTTGCAAATATTTTCTCTCGTTCTGAGGGTTGTCTTTTGGTCTTGTTTATGGTATCCTTTGCTGTGCAAAAGCTTTTAAGTTTCATTAGGTCCCATTTGTTTTTTTTTGTTTTTATTTGCATTTCTCTAGGAGATGGGTCCAAAAGGATCCTGCTGTGATTTATGCCATAGAGTGTTCTGCCTATGTTTTCCTCTAAGAGTTTGATAGTGTCTGGCCTTACATTTAGGTCTTTAACCCATTTTGAGTTTATTCTTGTGTGTGGTGTTAGGGATTGTTCTAATTTCATACTTTTACATGTAGCTGTCCAGTTTTCCCAGCACCACTTATTGAAGAGGCTGTCTTTTCTCCACTGTATATCCTTCCCTCCTTTATCAAAGATAAGGTGACCATATGTGTGTGGGTTTATCTCTGGGCTTTCTATCCTGTTCCATTGTTCTATATTTCTGTTTTTGTGCCAGTACCATACTGTCTTGATTACTGTAGCCTTGTAGTATAATCTGAAGTCAGGGAGCCTGATTCCTCCAGCTCCATTTTTCGTTCTCAAGATTGCTTTGGCTATTCGGGGTCTTTTGTGTTTCCATACAAATTGTGAAATTTTTTTTTCTAGTTCTGTAAAAAATGCGAATTAACAACTTTTAAATTGATAAACCTACAGTAGCTGGGTCTCCCTTCATAGGAGGGGACAGGCTTGGCTGGCTTTCCCTTTCACCATTTTGACCTTCCTGCTTTCCTGGAACATAGACATGATGGTTGGAGTTTGGTTACTATATTGCTAACATGAGGAAGCAGCCAAGTGACTGGCAGAAACTTAGGCCTGACAGCACTAAACCTAATTTAGAAACCACCCACCCCCAGACCCTTACCATGTGAAGAAAATGAATCACTATGTTGTTAGGTCACTGTTATTTGGGTTTTCTGTTACAAGCAGCCAAACACAATTTCCTAGACATAAATTCCAACTGGGAGGTGGCTCTCCCTCCACAGTTCTTCTGATGCATCTATCACAGCTCCCATCACAGGCTGGTATGTGTCACAGTACATTCATTCATTCATTCATTCAATAAATATTCATAAGGGCTTATTCTGTGCCATGGCCCAGAGCAGTTCTGGGGCTACGTGAGGAACTGGAGAGAAATATGAGGAGAGATCTTCGCAAGGAGCTCACAGCCTGATGATGGAGACAAGCATGGAAAAAATTACAATGGATCCTTGATTTACTATGCTGTTAATTAAGAAATAGGTAAGAAACCATAAGTCTGGGCTGGTGCGGCAGCTCTGGCTGTGAAGTTGTCAGGGTCCCAGGCCTCCTCTCTCTTGTTGCTCTGTCATACTGGGGTTTCCTCATTCACCTGGTCCAAAATGACTCACCATGTGTCCATATTCCAGTCCATATTCCAGAAAGGGCAGAGGAGAACATGCCTCTTCCCTTTAAGGGCACAACCTCCAAGTTTCACACATCACTTACATCCATTGGGCAGAACTTTATTACACAGCTTTATTAACTTTATTAACTAGCTGCAGGGAAGTCTGGGAAATGTAGTCTTTTTTCTGGGCAGCCATGTGCTCAGCAAAAAACTCAGCTATCTATTATATACAAGAAAGAAAAACAGCCATTACTGCCACACTTTCCAAAACACTTCTGAACCACCATAATAATGAACTCAGATATATAGGCTCGTGATTTCTAGAATCACATTCCCACAAGACACTGGTATTTACTGTTCTCACTTGCCCCATATGACCACTACTAGTTAACTGCCTTTTGAAGATTTCATTAAAGTTTTGTTTATCTCCACTTACTACATACATGTGCACATATACACATACAACAAACAAAAAATAAACCAAAGTTTTTATCACTTAAGTAGAGTCATTCCCTAAGTGATGAACTGAGAACACCAAAACGTCAGAGAATTGGATGCCAGGCAGTCAGCTAGGTTGACTCACTAGCTCAGTATCTTGGTTCAGCACGTTGGCCTCACAACCCAGGATTCCAATCCACGGCTTTTAGGGTCTTCAGAAAAAGCCAAAACTATGTGTGTTATGCCTGTGAATCCTTTGAGCTGAGGTGAGGGTTGTGATGTGCATATAAGTGAAGCAGTCCATTTTAATGTTGCTATTTTCATTCCAAGGGCATTTCAATGTGGTACTTTTACCAGGTCATTTTGAGCTGTATCAAAACATAAAAGCTGTTTGTTTTCTGTGTAAACCCACCTTTAATCCCACCCTATTTCTCAGCCTCAATCTACTCCTTGCTCTACTCCCTCCTCACTCATTGTCATTCAACCACAAAATTTATGACCACAGCAAATGGCCCATGATAAATGGGCCTTGGTAAAATATCTGTAAATCCACCATTCTGCTCCTATGGGAGATTTAATAAAAATGAACTCAGATAAAAATAGTCATTAAAAATTGAAACAGAGACTGATAGACAGTGCTTAATTTATAATTAATACATGAGAAAATTACAGTCTCTTTCTCAAGGGTATTTGAAAATATTTTAGTGTCATAATTTTTTACCAGCATCAAAATTGTTCTATCAATTCTCATATTTTAATAATGCCTGTTATGGGGTTTTCCTTTATACATAGAGATAGTATCCTAGGTCTTTTTTGGGTTGGTCCCAGCACTGGCAAATTTCCAGATGGCTTTGACTGGATTGACATTTTTAGTCATTACCTTTCATTTTCCTTTTATGACCTGACCTAACATTAGTAGAAATAATGAGGTTTAGTGGGGTTTATTTTTGACAACTTTGATGGCTTTAAACAAGTGTCTTTGACCCAGTTTTTAAATGGCTGCACATTTTAAGGGGTATTATCTACCAAAGCATCAGATGGAACCTCTGGGTCATTAGTTGCCAAAAACAGATTCATTTGAGATACAAGGGAAAAATTCAAACCACTTCTGTTTGGTTCTTTTTCTTTTAAAAAAAAAAATAAATTTATTTATTTATTTTAATTTTTTTTTTTTTTTTTTGGCTGCATTGGGTCTTTGTTGTTGCACACAGGCTTTCTCCAGTTGCGGCTAGCAGGAGCTGCTCTTCATTGCGGTGCGCAGGCTTCTCATTGCGCTGGCTTCTCTAGTTGCGGAGCATTGGCTCTAGGCGCACGGGCTTCAGTAGTTGTGGCACGTGAGCTCAGTAGTTGTGGCTCCCGGGCACTAGAGCACAGGCTCAGTAGTTGTGGCGCACGGGCTTAGTTGCTCTGTGACACATGGGATCTTCCCGGACCAGGGCTCGAACCCGTGTCTCCTGCATTGGCAGGCGGATTCTTAACCACTGCACCACCAGGGAAGTCCCGTTTGGTTCTTTTAACTCTTTCTAAGTTAATGTCTTTTACAGTTTTGGGGGGCACTAAATGGAAAATATTTTTAGTTCTCAAGAAGAGTTAATGGGTGGCCTCTAGTGTGTCCTGCTCCTAAATCATTACCACACATACTCACTTTCCTCATCTGTGAAAGGGAATAATAGTGGTACCTAATTCACAGTGCTTGAGGATTAAATTAAAATATGGAAAGTGCTTAGCATGGTGCCTGGCACATAAAAAATGCTCATTAGATGACAGCTATGGTTCTATTGTTATTCCTCTTTTTAAAAATTTTTTAATTTAATTTTATTTATTTTTTTTATATAGCAGTTTCTTATTATCATCAATTTTATACACAACAGTGTATACATGTCAATTCCAATCACCCAATTCATCACACCACCATCCCCACCCCCCCGTGGCTTTCCCCCCTTGGTGTCCATAAGTTTGTTCTCTACGTCTGTGTCTCAACTTCTGCCCCCCAAACCGGTTCATCTGTACCATTTTTCTAGGTTCCACATACATGCGTTAATATACGATATTTGTTTTCCTCTTTCTGACTTACTTCACTCTGTATGACAGTCTCCAGATCCATCCACGTCTCAACAAATGACTCAATTTCATTCCTTTTTATGGCTGAGTAATATTCCATTGTATATATGTACCACATCTTCTTTATCCATTTGTCTGTCGATGGGCATTTAGGTTGCTTCCATG
>NC_041222.1:26836686-26837253 GCF_002837175.3 Physeter macrocephalus
TATATGGCCTTTATTATGTTGAGGTAGGTTCCCTCTATGCCCACTTTCTGGAGAGTTTTTATCATAAATGGGTGTTGAATTTTGTCAAAAGCTTTTTCTGCATCTATTGAGATGATCATATGGTTTTTCTTCTTCAATTTGTTAATATGGTATATTACATTGATTGATTTGCATATGCTGAAGAATCCTTGCATCCCTGGGATAAATCCCACTTTATCATGGTGTATGATCCTTTTCATGTGTTGTTGGATTCTGTTTGCTAGCATTTTGTTGAGGACTTCTGCATCTATATTCATCAGTGATATTGGTCTGTAATTTTCTTTTTTTGTAGTATCTTTGTCTTGTTATGGTATCAGGGTGATGGTGGCCTCATAAGATGAGCTTGGGAGTCTTCCTTCCTCCGCAATTTTCTGGAAGAGTTTGAGAAGGATGGGTGTTAGCTCTTCTCTAAATGTTTGATAGAATTCACCTGTGAAGCCATCTGGTCCTGGACTTTTGTTTGTTGGAAGATTTTTAATCACAGTTTCAATTTCATTACTTGTGATTGGTCTGTTCATATTTTCTATT
>NC_041222.1:26838118-26838781 GCF_002837175.3 Physeter macrocephalus
TGTTTTCTTTGTTTCTATTTCATTTATTTCTGCTCTGATCTTTATGATTTCTTTCCTTCTACTAACTTTGGGTTGTCTTTGTTCTTCTTTCTCTAGTTCCTTTAGGTTTAAGGTTAGATTGTTTACTTGAGATTTTTCTTGTTTCTTGAGGTAGGCTTGTATAGCTATAAACTTCCCTCTTAGAACTGCTTTTGCTGCATCCCATAGGTTTTGGATCGTCGTGTTTTCGTTGTCATTTGTCTCTAGGTATTTTTTTCATTTCCTCTTTGATTTTTTCAAATCAAATCTTGGTTATTCAGTAATGTATTGTTTAGCTTCCATGTGCTTGTGTTTTTTATGTTTTTTTCCATGTAATTGATTTCTAATCTCATAGCGTTGCGGTCAGAAAAGATGCTTGATATGATTTCAATTTTCTTAAATTTACTGAGGCTTGATTTGTGACCTAAGATGTGATCTATCCTGAAGAATGTTCCGTGCGCACTTGAGAAGAAAGTGTAATCTGCTGTTTTTGGATGGAATGTCCTATAAATATCAATTAAATCTCTCTGGTCTATTGTGTCATTTAAAGCTTCTGTTTCCTTATTTATTTTCATTTTGGATGATCTGTCCATTGGTGTAAGTGAGGTGTTAAAGTCCCCCACTATTATCGTGTTACTGTCGATT
>NC_041222.1:26839520-26918003 GCF_002837175.3 Physeter macrocephalus
TGGATCATCTTCACTATCATTATTCTGAATTCTTTTTCTGTAAGGTTGCCTATCTCCACTTCATTTAGTTGTTTTCCTGGGCTTTTATCTTGTTCCTTCATCTGGTACAGAGCTCTCTGCCTTTTCATCTTGTCTATCTTTCTGTGAATGTGGTTTTTGATCCACAGGCTGCAAGACTGTAGTTCTTCTTGCTTCTGCTGTCTGCCCTCTGGTGGATGAGGCTATCTAAGAGGTTTGTGTAAGTTTCCTGATGGGAGGGACTGGTGGTGGGTAGAGCTGACTGTTGCTCTGGTGGGCAGAGCTCAGTAAAACTTTAATCCGCTTGTCTGCTGATGGGTGAGGCTGGGTTCCCTCCCTGTTGGTTGTTTGGCCTGAGGCAACCCAACACTGGAGCCTACCTGGGCTCTTTGGTGGAGCTAATGACAGACTCTGGGAGGGCTCACGCCAAGGTGTACTTCCCAGAACTTCTGCTGCCAGTGTCTTTGTCCCCATGGTGAGCCACAGCCAGCCCCCGCCTCTACAGGAGACCCTCCAATACCAGCAGACTAACCTTCAAAGTCTGATTCTCTAGGAATTTCTCCTCCCGTAGCCGGAGCCCCAGGTTGGGGTACCTGACATGGGGCTCAGAACCTTCACTCCAGTGGGTGGACTTCTGTGGTAAAGTGTTCTCCAGTCTGTGAGTCACCCACCCAGCAGTTATGGGATTTGCTTTTACTGTGATTGTGCCCCTCCTACCATCTCATTGTGGCTTCTCCTTTGTCTTTGGATGTGAGGTATCTTTTTTGGTGAGTTTCAGTGTCTTCCTGTTGTCCAGCAGCTAGTTGTGATTCTGGTGTTCTCACAAGAGGGAGTGAGAGCATGTCCTTCTACTCTGCCACCTTGGTTCCTCTGCCTCTATTGTTATTCTTTAGGGCAAAGTTAAATCATAAATGTTTTACTCCCTCAAAAAGGCACCTGTGAATATTGGCATAGTCTCATACCATGTCCCCACCAGTTACCAAGGGGAAAATGGTGCCTTCACAATGGAGTACGGTGGAAGACAACGATATAACTAGGTGATTCAAGTTAAATCAGCAGTGGTGCAATGATTGACATCGCATGTCCCCTGACACAGCACACTGAAAGAGACCAGTGTAGTTTTTATGTGATTCCTGCCAAGAAAGCATGGCCTGAGTCTGGGCACGAGAAAACATTGGATGGACCCAGGCCAAGGAACCTGATCCAGAATGAGAGGCCTGTACCATTTAAAACCATCAGGGTGTGCATGAGTAGGAAACACTGGGGGATGGCTCCAGATTGAAGGAGACCAAAGAGACATGATTACTAAGTGCAACATGTTAGCCTGGGTTGGTCCTGGACCAGAGAGGGAACAGAGACTCTGCGGGACAGTTGACAACAATGAGAGTTCTCTGTACAACTGGTTCTGCAAATTTCCACTAAATATGAAATTATTCCAGAATGAATTATTATTATTAAATATTTCTTCATGCCTTGATGAGGCAATGGGTCCCAAACTGGAAACACAATTGTTCCATTTTAGCTGAAACTATACACCTGCCGCAAGGGAGTGGCCACCAGCCTGAATGTATTTTTCTGGTGACTCCAGGTAACATGAGATCATCAGGCAAATAGCAAACTATGAGTCAGAGCACTTCCACTTCTTCTCACGAAGGATTAACAGCTACAGAAACTGCCATCCTAGCCTAAACAACTAAAAACCAAACAAAATGAGTAAAATGTCTTATACACATATTGGACCCAGGATACAGGTCTCAGGAAAAACCACATGTGAGGCTCTACAGCTGTCCCAGCTGACTGCCTGGAGGGGGTTTCCAAGCCACAGCACAGGGAGGGGGACCCAAACCAAGACCAGCAAACCTACTGAGCTGGGGGACAGATCAGAGTTCAAGGAGGCAGAGGCAGCTAGAATCGGCAGTATAGAATGCCGAAGATGGCAGAGATGCTCCGCGGGAGCTCCGGAGACCCACAGCAGACACAACTAGAAAGCAGATCAGTGGTTGCCCATGACTGAGGGTGTGCAAAGGGAACTGGCTGTAAAGAAACGCCAGGCAACTTTTCGGGGTGACAGAAATTTTTATACCTTGATTGTGGTGGTGGTGGTTACACAACTGAAAACACTTGTCAAAACCCATTGAATTGTACACTTAAAGTTGGTGACATTGTATGTAAAATATATCACAATAGAACTGTCGATAAAGCAAGCATCAAAATCACTTGTGGCCTTGAGATGTCTAGAAGCCATGTCCGTGTTGGCCCTGATGATTTCTGGCCTCACCTTCACTGGACTACATTTTTTTGCTGTTTCAGTGTTCAGCAATTTCCCTTTCCTGATCTTGGAAACACCTTAAAAAGCTCCATTGAGAACTATAGATGGAGCCTGAAGAGTTTCTCAAATGCAATTCTTGTCACCTTAAACTTTGGGACTCTCTTCCACATTCAAGAAATCGTTCACCCGTGGCTGAAGTTCCTCTGCTGCCATAGAATGATGCAAGGTGGCTTTTTAGTCACATGAAACACCCTGTCACCATCCCAAAATCAAATGGCTTCTTTGAGGTTAAGTCTATCAAAGCAGCAAACAGACATTACCTTTGTCCTATTGGCTTCTGTTTGGCACCAGTACTAGAGGAATAAAAATGCCTTGTGAACAGGTTCCTGAACTACTGCCAAAAGTTTTCTTTTGACCTGTTGCTGTGATAAACTGCATCAATGCACTTCCTCATCTGAGTCATCTTTACATTCTTGAAATAAAACTGATTTGACTATAAGGTATTATTCTTCTAACATATCACTGGATTGATCACTATTTCACTTGGGATTTCGGCCTCTATGTTCCTAAATGTGTAACCAGTGTATCAGACAGTTTGAAGTCAGCAGGGCATAAACATAAAATGGTTTTATTTCTTTGTCCATTCGCTTACCTTCAAACAAGTTCTGTCAAATCTCTCCTTCCTGCCCCAGACTGGCATTTGAACAGATCACATGGCTTTCTGGTCACTTTTAGTTTTTAAAAAATCCAGGCCAAGCTATTACAGGTTTAAAACTTCTGTTACAGTGTAGGCAGCCTCACGTCCAAATTTAAGCCTGTCAAGAATGTTTCCTTATCTAAGGATTCCGAGAAAAGTTTAGGGCTCAGAACCCCACAGAAGAGCTTCAGAAGTGTGCAGGCACCTACAAATACTATTTGATCCTCTTCATCGCCAGTGTGAGTTATAGCAGGCTGAGGACATTCAGAACACCTGGAAATAGCAGATGTCCTTTGGCAAGATCAAAGTGGTGACCACAGTGGCCTTGGGCAGAAGCCTATCTGTAAAGTACAAAGACAATCTGCACCAGGCTGGCAAGGAGTTTCTGGGAGAAGTTACGGGTCTCTGATCCACCAACCACCTAAGGAGGAAGCGAATGACATGCCCTGAAATTAGCCATGTTCACCATGAGCATGGACGTGGGGGTCTCTGGAGATACTCCCCTACTCCATGGATCCACACTTGGCCTGCTCACTACCCTCAAGAGGAATGTGGAAGAAATGAAGTGCTGATGCAGGTTACAACATGGACAATCCTTGGAAACCTAAGTGAAAGAAACCAGTCACAAAAGACTACATACTATATTATTCCATTCATCTGAAATTCCAAACTAGGGAAATCTATAACAACAGAGTAGATTAGCGGTTTCTTAGGGTTGGGGGCTGGGGGTTGGGGAGATAGAGGGATGATAGCTGAAGGGTACAGGGTTTCTTTATTTTGAGACGATGAAAACGTTCTAATATTGACTATGGTGATGGTTACACATATCTGTGAATTTACTAAAAACCACTGAATGATACACACTTTTAACAGGTGAATTGTACGGGATGTGAATTATCTTTCAATAAAGTTATTGAGAGAGAGAGAGAGAGACTCTCCCAGCTACAGCGTACAGGAAAAGCAATTTGTTAAGGCACAATAGGTCCCTGTCTATAGGTGTAAGATGTCTGAATTCATAGTGGCCATCTGATCCATGCAGCGGTGCAGTTGGGAAGGTTCGAATCAATGATTATGAGGCATGAAGCATGTCTAAGTCCTCAGAAGTATGGGAGGAAGGGGATCATGACTACTGGGGTACTCAGGCCTAAGGGCATCCCCTGCCCCCCAGGTCACCGGACCCTTCTTCCTGCCCTCCCCTCCCTGGGAATCACTTACTTGATGCTGGTCTGGGGACAAGGAAGGGAAACAGAGAAGGACTATTTCTATGAAAAATAATAATTTTTGTCTGCAGATAACTCCCTGTGGTAGCAAAAGGGCCATTTCTTAGAAAAGAACTCTGAAGTCATGCTTTCTTCTGGATTTCCAATATCAGAGCTTCCTCCCAGTCCTGGCTGTGCTGTAGGTGCCCATGCACCAGCAGCTTCCCTGCACTGGGAGTGAGCAGCAGAAACTTCAGAGCTAGGACTTCTCTCCTTTCTTTGCCTCTGGTTGGAATGAAGACCTGCTGAGGGACATGAGCTCCCTGGTGACCCTAACCTTTGCCTCATCCCCCACTCCCACTGGGAAGAGGCCTGGGTCCTGCTGTGCCTTAGCCCTATGAATGTCAACTAGAAAAGAGTTCAGCAAGGATAAGGCCCTTGATGGAGCTTGGGGGTGTAGGATAGGTGAGTGATGTTTTCAATAGCCAACAGTGATCTACGAGGTTTTAGTCTTCTCCTTGGGGGTGACTCAAATGGAGGGTTTTGCCAAAATTGTTCCATTCATAGAGTAGAGAGGAGTTGAGAAAAAATCTCCTTTGGTGCATGTCCCCCCTTTTCTATCACATTCAACAAAGGGAGAGCCATTGCAGACCCCACTGTTGAGAAGCCAGGCTAATTCCCTAATTCCACTGAAGGAGGCTGGAAGCAGCAATACCCCAATAGCAATGAGCACACCTAGTGCCCAGATCTTGACTTCTAAATACTAGTATACACTGAAAGGAACAAGGACTCCTTGGAGAAATGGCTGACTCCAGGGTTTAGAAAGGGAAAGTACAAATGAACCTGGAACATCTTGTCTTGCTAGAAAGTAAGGAAGTACTCAAAGGACGATGGAGGCACAGGAACCAGCTTAAAGGCACTACCAAACACCAAATCTACTGGCCAACCTCTAATCTACCTTCTGTCTCTATGAATTTGCTTATTCTAGGTACCACGTGTAAATGGAATCATACAGTATTTGTTCTTCTATGTCTGGCTTCTTTCAATTAGCATAATGTATTCAAGCTTCATCCATGTTGTAGCATGTATCAGAACTTCATTCCTTTTTAGGGAGGAATAATATTCCTTTGTATCTATACGGCACTTTTTTTTCTTTTTTTTTTTTTGCGGTACGGGGGCCTCTCACTGTTGTGGCCTCTCCCGTTGCGGAGCACAGGCTCCGGACGCGCAGGCTCAGCGGCCACGGCTCACAGGCCCAGCCGCTCTGCGGCATGTGGGATCTTCCCGGACTGGGGCATGAACCCGTGTCCCCTGCATCGGCGGGCGGACTCTCAACCACTGTGCCACCAGGAAAGCCCTATACGGCACATTTTGTTTATTCATTCATCTGTTGATGGACACTTGGGTTGTTCCCACATTTTGACTATTGTGAAAAAGGCAGCTATGAACACTGGTATACAAGTATCCATTTGAGTCCATGCTTTCAACTCTTTAGGTACAAACCTAGACTGGAATTGCTGAATCCCATTTGCTTTTTAATTCCGGCTTCTAATTTTTTTAAAGTATTCTTTAATCCACATTTTTTTCTAAATATCAGACAAGAGTAAATCAGTACTTCCTGAGTCCTCTTGCCTCTTTTTGAGAATATTTTTAACTTTCATTATTTTGTACCACTTTTACAACTTCTTATATTTTTCTCTGTTTAACAGGCATTTGCTCCCTGTCCTCTTGCACCAGGGCTTCCCCACTTTCAGTTCTTAAATTTGCTTCATCTCTTGACAATATTTAATGCTTTTTCAAAGTTCCTTATTCGAAAGGGTACAAGGTGGTATGTCCTTTAAACTCTTGCATATTTGAGAGTATCTTTCTTGAGATTTCAAATATTAAATGTACCTGGGTGGGGCATCAAATAATTGGATTGCAATTTTCTTTATTCTTCTGAAAACTGAGGGCAGCAAGAGTCTGAAGCCAGTTTGATTTCTCTTCCTTTGTAGATTCCTCTTTATTCTGCGCATATACTTGTAGGATTTTTAAGTTCCTGCTTCTTAAACATTTTTGTGAGGTGTCTAGATACAGTTCCATCTTCAGTGATGTTTGCGTGGCACACATTGATCTCTTCTGAGCTGCACACTCAGGATTCGTGTGGTGTTCTCTTGTCTATTGCAGCAGTCCCCAACCTTTCTGGCACCAGGGACCGGTTTCGTGGAAAACAAGTTTTCCACGGATGGGGGTTGGTGGGGAGGGATGGTTCAGGCGGTAATGCGAGCGATGGGGAGCAGTAGATGAAGCTTCAATTGCTCGCCTCCGCTCACCTCCTGCCATGCGGCCCGGTTCCTAACAGGTCTTGGACCGGTACTGGTCCACGGCCTAGGGGTTGGGGATTCCTGGTTTACTGGATGATTGCTACGCTCCAATCTCACCCGCAGAAGCATGGAGTGTCTGCTTGGCACTGCTTTAGTCTCTGGTCTCCATACCTATCTTGTCATTTTAATTTCTTTGTCTTTTCCCCTGCATTTTTGATGAGAGTTTTCAACCTTGACCTCTACAGCACTGATTTAATATTTCACAGCACCAATTCTGTTCTTTAATCTCACCAAGGGATTAATGGGGAGTTCTAATGCTGTGATTACATTTTTAGTTTCTATCACAGTGTTTCCTTTTCTCATTAATTCCTTTTTCATTTAACTTAAAAAAAATCTCACTCTGTGGCTTGTCTGTCCCTCTATTCCTATGGCTTTCTGCCTTTATTTCATAGGGGCCATATCTTTTGACATATGCAACAGAATGTTGAATAGGTTTTTCCTTATTGATCCAGAGTTGTTGTTAAGACCCAAAATGAGGATAAGGAGCTGGGTGCCCAAGTTCAGGGGATGCAGCCTATGTAGACCCCATGACTTGAGCCTGTGCATTTGTCTTGGTGGGGGCTACAGGGCATTCATGGGGCTCCCGAACAGACAGCCAGGCCTGTGTTTCTTTTTTTAAATACATTTATTTATTTATTTTTGGCTGTGTTGGGTCTTCGTTGCTGTACACGGGCTTTCTCTAGTTGTGGCAAGCGGGGGCTACTCTTCGTTGTGGTGCGCCGGCTTCTCATTGTCGTGGCTTCTCTTGTTGCAGAGCACGGGCTCTAGGCGCGCAGGCATCAGTAGTTGCAGCACGCGGGTTCAGCAGTTGCAGTGCATGGACTCTAGGGTGTGCGGGCTCAGCAGTTGTGGCTTGCGGGCTCTAGAGCGCAGGCTCAGTAGTGGTGTCGCACGGGCTTAGCTTCTCCGCGGCATGTGGGATCTTCCCCGGCCAGGGCTCGAACCCGTTTCCCCTGCATTGGCAGGCAGATTCCTAACCACTGCGCCACCAGGGAAGCCCCAGTCCTGCATTTCTGAGAATGCTCCCACAGAGGGATGACAAAGACCCTCCTGCCAGCTTCCCTCCTTCCCGTGAAGCTGGCAAAGCAGACCTTCCAGAGCCCAGGAGGCTTCTTTTACAGGAAAAAGCTCTAGGGCTTCACCTAGTCAACATCAACCCTGGAGGGAAACTCAGCATTTTCCCCAGCTTCAAACTCCTTCAGTTTTCTCCCCAGCACTTCCTCCTTGCCTCAGCCTGGGAACAAAGACATTTGAAGAAATCCACAGGAACATGCTAATTAGCAAACAACTCAGGCTCCCATTGCCCTGAGGGGGGTCATAGGCCTATTGGGCACTGCTTGGGCCCAACACCTTGGCAATAGAACCCGAGCCTATATTTTAATGTATTCAAATATGTCCCCTCCAGGAGTTTGCAGGCCCTCAGGGATACAGGGAGTCTGAGCTGAAACAATTTCTCCTAATTGCTGAGGCAGACACCCAAATAGAATTCTGGATACGAGGCTCCCATATGGAAATTGGCTCACTCTGGCTACAGGGTCTGCCAAACTGGGTTTCTCAGAGCACTATTTCCACAGAATGTCAATAGGGATTTTTGAAAATAGGGTTCCAGTGAAAATAAATTTGAGATATGCATAGTAAACAAAGGGTCAGTTTCCTTTCTGCAGGACTTCTTGGCATCTTGCATATTAATGGCCTATTACAGTATTCAGTCAGTCATTCTGCATACACTGAGTGTCTACTGTGCGCCAAGCATTGTGGAAACAGGCGAGATTCCACATGGTCCGTGCTTGCAAGCAGCTCACAGCCGAGCATTCCAACAGCTTTAGTACTCAAATCCTGGTCTGGGCCAGTAGCAGCAACACCAACTGAAAACTTGTTAGAAATGCAGATTCTCCAGCCCCACCTCCAGACCTACTGAATCAGAATCTGCATTTTAACAAGTTCCCCAGGTGATTCATGTACATTAAAGTATGAGAAGACTGGAACAACACATTGCTAGGGGAGAAAAATAAGGTAAGGAGAAGGGCTACTCTGGGAAGCTGAAGACCTTTTGCTGTGGAGCCCAAGTAAAACAGTAAGTAGCAGAGTCAGAGAGTGACTCATTGCCTCACTCCAGCATGCACACAGAGAGGCTCTGGTCAGGAGGACTGAGAAGAACACACTTCCATTTTGGCATCAGTATTTGCTGAGGTAAGTTTCAGCTTTGAGCAAAAGAAAAACCCTAAAAATAGAGTCTTAAACAAGATAAAAGTTTATTTTTCTCTAACTTTTGAGAAGTCCAGCAATAAGAAATACTGGGCTGGTATGGCATACCACAGGATCAAGAACCCATGTTCCGGGCTTCCCTGGTGGTGCAGTGGTTAAGAATCCACCTGCCAATGCAGGGGACACAGGTTCGAGCCCTGGTCTGGGAAGATCCCACATGTGGCGGAGCAACTAAGCCCATGTGCGACAACTACTGAGCCTGTGCTCTAGAGCCCGCAAGCCACAACTACTGAGCCGACGTGCCACAACTACTGAAGCCCGCGCACCTAGAGCCGGACTCTGCAACAAGAGAAGCCACTGCAGTGAGAAGCCTGCACACTGCAACGAAGAGTAGCCCCCACTCCCCACAACCAGAGAAAGCCACGCACAGCAACAAAGAACCAAAGCAGCCAAAAGTAAACTAAAAAAAAAAAAAGAACCCATGTTCCTTCTATCTTGCTACCCTGCCTTGCATTCCCCAAGTTGACTCATGGTCCTATGTGACTGCCGGACCTCCAGCCATTATAGCTGCATTCCAGCAAGCAAGAAGTAATAAAGAAGGGCATCTCTTCCTACTTTTAAAGATATTTCCTTAAGGTTTATATACCATCTCTATTTATATCCCATTGTGTGAACACATGTGGGACATGCTCAGGGAACAACCTGGAGAGAATTTAAGAGGTGGCTAAAGAACTAGCAGAATTTAAGTTATTATTGTTACTGTAACTTTCTTCGCACCCACAGTGAGTTAGGACCAGGGAATTAAGGAGACTCTGTTTCCACAGGTTCATTCTCCAGAGAGAATGAGACAGTTGGACACAGTTGTCCAACTTTGGTGCTTTGGGAGTTGAAAAGGGTCATCTACTCAATGGTTTCCACATAATGATAATAACATTAAGTTCATGGGGAGAATGTGCTGAATTAAAATTTTTTATTTGATACATTTTTCTTAAAACCAGTGCTTGGAACTACTTGTCTACTTTTGAGCAAAGATTTTTTTTAACAAAAATAAGTGAACAAATGGCAAATGGAGAAATGAATATTAATGGGAAGCATAATAAAACTGCAAGTTCAACAATTTTACCATGAGCGTATGGTTTTTACTATATTTTGCACACATAGAACAGAGCCCTGTTTCCTACAGGTAAACTGTTTCTGGTTCTCTTTTGCACGATGAACTTAAATGTGTTGAGATTTCCCAGGGAACTACAAAGCATACAGCGATGTACAGACACTCCATCCTTGAATGGAGTTGAGGTCCACCGCTCTAGGCCAAGGCCAAGGCAGGCCCTGAAACCTGAGAGGCTGAATCGAAGGACCCCATCGTCCTCTGTGGCCCAAACCAGAAACCTGGGAGCATGTCAGAGTTGCCCTCACCCTCACCCACACACCCCAGCAGTCACAAGGCCTGCTCAGGCACCCCAAATTCCTCCCTCCTGCTCCTCCTGCACACGTAAGAGACAGGAGAGCTTACAGCAAAGGGTCTGGGGACTACGGAGCTCAACTGCCTGGTGCAAATCTTGGCTTGATTTAGTAGCTGTGTGGCCAAGGGCAAGTCTCCTAACTGCTCTGGGCCTCAGTTTTCACATCAGTGAAGCGGGGGTAATAATAGCACTTAGCACCAAGGGCTATGGACAGTAAAGGAGTCCATGGACCTGAAGCAACTGAAACGATGCCTGGCTCACAGGAGTCATGTGAGCGTCAGCAATTCTCACTATCACTATGGCCACCACCTTAAATGAGGCCTCACAGAGGCCAGTAACCATGTCCTCAAGGCCAAGGTCCAAACCACTAAACAGCAAGGGCCCAAAGCCCTGAACCCTCCATTAACTCATTCAGAAAACTCCAGGGGCTTCTTGTGAACCACAGAATTAAGTAGAAACTTTTAATCATCCCATTCAATGCCCTTTATGATATGGAGCTCGATAGATATCTAAGGAGGGAAGAAGAGAATAGAACCAAAAAATGCAGGAGAGGAAGAAAACGATGAACTAGAGAATTCCATCATCAGCTCTGCTTATTGGCTACTATCCTAAATAAGTGGTCAAGTTGGCAAACACACGTTGACATGTGTTTGTTCCACATCAACTGTTAGATTAAGTTGGTCATCTCAGGAGAATCTATTCCCTGTGCATTTCAAAACCTAGACTGTAGGGCTTCCCTGGTGGCGCAGTGGTTGGGAGTCCGCCTGCCGATGCAGGGGACGCAGATTCGTGCCCCGGTCCAGGAGGATCCCACATGCCGCGGAGCGGCTGGGCCCGTGAACCATGGCCGCTGAGCCTGCGCGTCCGGAGCCTGTGCTCCACAATGGGGGAGGCCACAACAGTGAGAGGCCCGCGTACCACAAAAAAAAAAAAAAAAAAAACCTAGACTGTAAATGGGTTAATGTCAACAGTGACTTACCACTCTGAGATAGGCAAATCTGTACCAGCTTGAAGCTTACTCCTTGAAGCTGTGTGTGTGTGTGTGCGTGTGTGTATGTGTGTGTGTGTGTCTGTGTGTGGTGTGTGTATATGTGCGTGCATGAAGGTATGTGAAAATAAACAAAGAAACACCAGGTCTTGGTGTGCTTGCAACAGAGTCAAGCTAAATGAAAGGCTTTGTCCTCAATACACACATTCATACTCATGTTCACATTCATTCATTCATGCACACACGTTCTCACACACATGAAGTAGCCTATGTCCACACACAGGGCCAAAGTCACAGGCACAAAAGCTCACTCACCCACACATACATATGCACATGCACTCACATGCACCTCCAGGCCTGAGCAGGGGCCACCTCCTGGATCCCACATCTGTCCCCCTCTCCTGACAGTGATGGTGCCATGCCAGTAGCACTCAGAGGTCGATTTCCAGGTATAGTAGTGCCACATGTTTCTATCCTGGCCAGTATGTGGCTATCTCCAGATCTTTCCGTCCAGATTCCTGGAATTATGCTGAGCCTTCCCTCCCACCTGTGGCAACCCATTCCCAGAACAGCCTCAGGACAAATGAATCACCACAGTGTTTGTCATCTTGCCACTGGGTAGCTTCCATCTCTACCCTACCTCACAGGATGTGAGTTGCAGGACCCCCTTTTTTAGTTGAAAGGTGTCTTAGAGATCATCCCTTCTGACCTCCTCAATGTGCAGAAGGGAGACTGAGGCTCAGAAAAGGATAGGATTTGCCCAAGGTCATCCAGCAAGTCAAAGGCAGAGCTGAACTTGAAGCCTAACTCTAGGGCCAGGGCTCCTTCTACCTCATGGCCCCCAAAAGAAGCCCCTCTCTTCTACTGGAGTCCTGATCCTACTAGTGGGCCATCCTGGAAAAGTTAGGGGGGAAGAGCACAAGATAACAGCTATGAGTGGCCAAGAGTGCCCAGTGACACGCTGACCACAGTCAGGAGGGGCCAAGGGTGCTGCTGTCCAGCCTGTGAGATGCCTCCACACACTGCCCTCATTTCCCCATGCAGGCCCCTCAAATGACTTACTATTCCTAGGTCCCTGGAGCTCAGGGTGATGGAGTCAGAGGAGGCAGTGGGCAGAGAGGCAGGCAGGGAGGCGGCCAGAGCTCCAGCACCTCCTTTTTCTAGAAAATAAAATATAACTCAGTCATTCCATAAATCATCTTTTTTGCTCCCTATGCCTGCTCTGCCCCCACCAGGTCCACCCATTCTCCCTGCCTGGTGTCCAGACCCATGACAAACACAGGGGTACCAAGAGGAATCAGAGCTGGGGCTACCACCTCCCGCCAAAACCCACCACTGCAACTCAGCGTGAGAGGAGCAGAAAGAGCTCGGTGGAGGGGTACTTTCCGGAGGAGGGGATACCCCAGCAAGGCTGGCAGGGATTAGCCACGTGAAGGGGTGGGGGGGAGGGGCATTCCAGGAAGAGGGCAGGCAGGTGCAAAGGCCAGGAGGGGAGAGCACTCTGACGGATCATTTAGCGTGAGTGGGGCAGAAATACAAGGAGGAGAGGAGTCAGAGCTGAACCTGATCCCAAGTCAGCCTCATCACAAGCCTGCCAGAAACAGCGTACTAAAGAAGAACAAGGTCAGTCCTCCCCTACTACCAAAGGGGAAACTGAGGCCCAGAGAGAGGTAGACACTTGCCCGAGGTCACATTGCTGGCAGAAGCAGTGTGAACACCAGAACCTCAGCCCCCTAACTAATGATCTGATTATCAGGTCAAATCATTCCTCGCTGCTTGCGAGTTCTGCCCATCCCAAGCTGGGGTATCAAGACGATCCTAGTGAGAGTGGTAAGAGCACAAGGTTGTGGATAGTGGTAGCTGTTCCTTACAGGAAACAGCCCACTGAGAGCAGAGATGGGAGCCCCAGAGAGACCCGTGGCTAAGCAGGTGTTGGTTCCCATGAGGCCGGATATTCCAGGCATACACAGCTTGAAAGACCAGCTCTGAGGCTGGGTGAGGCCCTGAGCCCGCGGAAGCTGCTGGAGACAGAGGAAGCATCTTCATGTCCTGTCTGTTGCTGTGTATATTTGGTCAGGAGAGTTATCTCAGGAGAGAAGAAGCAATTATCTTTAGGATTTTCTGTCCCATACATTATTCAGTTGAAAAAAGAATGTCACCTTTGCTGTAAAAATCGATTGTAATAAGGGAAATACTTCTACACTCAACAAAATTCTCAGCCTCAGGATACACAAGCATTAATTAATAATGCCATCATTCCATCTTTTCTGTCACCCCCCCGCAACACCAATTCAACAGGAGGACACAGGGGCAAAGAATCCCATTGTGGGAGGGACAGGAAATCCCCCTGGGGAGAGGGCCCTATGCTCTGCTAACAGACCATTCCCTAACTTCCTGGGGCAGCACCTGCCATGGCACAAAAGTAGGGAAGGGAGCAGGTTATCCCAGAAGACAGGCAGAGGGGATCTTGCCAAAGTCCCAGCAAAATCCCAGGCTGTCCAGCTTAGCACAGGCATCGGCAAAGGGACCCAACACACAGCTCTGCCCTCTGCGACTCAGTTTCCCCATCTGTATAATGAGGGAGTTGGCTCTTCCAGCTATTATGTTCTGTGATTCTGGAGTCTAGACCCGGTTGGCAAACTATATCCTGCAGACCAAATCAAGCCCATAGCTGTTTCTGCATGGCCTGTGAGCTAAGAGTTGTTTTTACATTTTTAAAGGGCTGTAAAAAAAGAAAGAAAATCACAAGGAAGGCTATGGGACAGAGACTGTATATGGCCTGAAAGACCTTAAGTAAACTATCTAGCCCTTTACAGAAAGTTTGCTGACTTCTGCTTTAGATTATGTTGGATCTGTGCTCCTTCCCCATTAGAGTTCATAGAAGTCTCTGAACTCTGTGGGATAAGTAGGATTTCTCACAGCTGTGCAATCCATGTTTAATTCTCTCTCCTCCACTGTCCTGTGGCTCCAAGGCACTCCTAGACCCTAGCATGTAGCAGATATTTAGTCTGAGTGAATGAAGTCTATGCTTCTTGCATCCTTGTAGCCTATATGCACACTACTCAGGCTGAAAAATTACTCCTGCAAAATGGTGACTGTAACCATAGGCTTATTTTATCCAATTAACCACCACTGAGGGCTTTACTAGTATTCCATGCTAGGCTGTTGCTCAGGGCTGGCTCTGTCCACCAGGAGCTCACAGTCCAATAAGAAAAATCAGACAAGTAACGATAATACAAGCTAGACCATGCAGAAAGGTAGAGAAAGTGAAATGCACACACAAAAGAAGGAAGCAATTAAATCTGAACAGAATTAACATGCCACTAGATACATAGGCAAAACCAGGAAAAGACAATTCACAAAAGGGAATATACTCTAATAAAACAAATATATGAGAAAATCTTCAGCCTTACCAGTAGCCAGAAAAATGCTAATAAAAATTACAGAGATATTATTTATGATTATTAAAATAGTAAAAAATCTATTTCAAGTCATAATACCCAATGCTCTCAATGGTACAATGAAAAGGCTCTCTCACACAATGAGAGTGAATTGAATAACTCTTTGAAATCAATTTGGTAATAATATCATATATAAAAATTATGAACTTTGTGATCCAGTCATCCCACTTCTAAGAACTGGACCAAAGAAAATCATTCAAAATAAGGAAAAGTTTATATGCTAATACATGCAATGACTGCTATAGCAGTTATTTGGAGGCAATATAAAATCTCACCATGGGATTCTCTTCCCAGGATCCCTTTTCTACACCAGCTACCAGGTTATTCAAGGATGACCCACATTAGTAGAATACGACCCTGCCCCTAACTACACAAAAGGAGTCTGCTCCTAAGAAAGAGGGACCAGTCTCTGAGGGGTGGCTGAATTATCACACGTAAAGCTTGGGCATGGTGTGTGGGTGTTCTCTGCCACGTGGACAGGAAAATCAGAGGAAGAAGATCAGCTGGAAAAGAAGGAAGGAATGAAGTTGACACAGACACAGGATAATACCTCATGGCATTTGCATCCCTGTTCTGGGGGTCCCCAAGGCCCAGCCAGAAGCCTACCCTTGGCTTCTGTGAGACGCCCCAGTATCATCTGCAAAAAGATTCCCTTTCTGTTGAAGCTTATTTAGGTTGAGTTTCTGTCACTTAGAACCAAAAGATTAGTAACACACAATGGAACAATGCACAACCATTACAAACTGTGATGAAGACTATGGAAGCAAATGGGAAAAAAGCCTTTTGACCTAATAAGGATAAAAAAGAAATCAGCTACAACATTACAAGCATGCTACATATTCAAAGCATGTGGACAGGACTTCCCTGGTGGCGCAGTGGTTAAGAATCTGCCTGCCAGTGCAGGGGACAGGGGTTAGATTCCTGGTCTGGGAAGATCCCACATGCCACGGAGCCACTGAGGCCGTGCGCCACAACTACTGAGCCCGTGTGCCACAACTACTAAAGCCTGCGCACCTAGAGCCTGTGCTTCACAACAAGAGATGCCACCGCAATGAGAAGCCCATGCACCTCAACAAAGAGTAGGCCTCGCCCGCCACAACTAGAGAAAGCCTGTGGCAGCAACGAAGACCCAACGCAGCCAAAAATAAATAAATAAATAAATTTATTTTTTTAAAAAAAACACGTGGATAGAAAAACTAGAAAGGAATACATAAAATGATAAAAGTTGTGCCAGCAGTGGGATATTAAGTGATTATTTTCTCTATTCCCACACTGATGCATTGCTTTTCTTAAAGTTAAGAAAAAATTCTGAGTGAGGAGATGAGTCATACACCAAAACACCTGTGATACTGAGTGAAATAATACCTGTTGCCCAGACAGAGGGCAGATACAGGGTCATGGAACCCAACGGAAGGATATTTTTATTACCTCCACTGGAAAGATCAGAGAAAAAGCCATGAAGGACACAACATTTGAAATGGGCTTTCAGCAATGAGAACAAGGAGCAAGGTATCCAGACAAAGAGGGAATTGAAATGGAGAGAAGGAGAAACAAAAGCTTGGAGGTGGAAGGGCACCCATGTTTGGGGAAAGATGAGCCATTCCCTCATCTTTCCCTAAACATGGTAAGAGCAGAAGGACAGAGTGAAGATCAGTAGGAAATCACGTTACACTGCAGAGGTTTTAAAGTAGCACCTTCGGGCCACATTGGCCTAGTTGTTTTGTATTCAGTCAACATAGTGATCACTCCTTTCTAAATTAGTTGCTATGCCTTTCATCTCTAACCCTACTCCTAAATTCTGCATTGTGATGCCAGACATGGGACTCTGTTGTTGTTGGGTTTGACCAGTCGGTGCCTTCTTAGCCTCTGCCAATAGGGGGCACTAGAGGGAGACCACAAGGTAAAGGAGAGGGGGAAACACACACTGCATGTGGGAATATTTGTTGATTTGGCTTTAACTTATGGGGTTGACTGTTCACATACTATATGATCCAGCAGTCCCACTCCAAGATATGTCTTTGAGAAACTCTTCCATATGCACTGGGAGACATGTCCAAGAATGGTCACAGCAGCATTATTCATCAGAGCAAAACACTAGAAGCAAACTAAATGTCCAGCAGCAAAAGAATAGATCAATAATATGTGGCATTCCACACAATGAAATATTATACAGTGGGGAAAATGAATTAACTATAGCTACATGCATCAACACAGACGGATTTTAGAAAAAAACATTGAGTTTAAAAAGGAATGCACAGAAGATAATATAGATTATAATACAACTTGAAGTTCAAATGCTGGCAAAAGTAAATAACGTATGGCTTTGGGATCTATACATGTGTGCTAAAACTATTACAAAATAGGAAGGAAATGACAAACAACAAAATCTGGGTCACGGTCACCCCTGGGGGAAGCAAGGAGAAAAGATAGGGAAGATGCACCCAGACACATGCAAGAATGCCAGGAAAATTCTAGTTCCAAAGGTGGGTGCTGGGTCACAGGTGCTAATTTTACCATTAGGCTTTTCCATGAGTAAATACATCACAAATATCTGTGTGTGTATAGACATATATGCACATACATATAATTACATAGTAAACATCTTGAAAAATTCAATCACAAACTAGCTTGTGGCCAACAAATAGTATCCACAGGTAGTCCCTGTGGGCTCTGCCCACAAACAGGGGCTCTGCCCCCTGCTGAGGGCCAGGAGTGAATGGAAGATGGTGGGCTGGACCCTGGCCAGCACCACGTCCAGGCATCCCACCTGTCTGCTGCATCCACAGGCATGGCCACTCCTGAGGGGAGCAGGGAAAGCCCTGGCTTGGAAGTCTGGGCCCCTGGGTTTCCAGCTCTGCCTCTAATTACTGGGTGACTTTGGTCCGGCCACCCCGCCCAGCCTCAGTTTCCCCATTTGTTACCAATGGGTGGTCAGAGCAGGTACTTGCTCAGATCCTTTGTTCTCAGTGTTATTGACTGACCTGGTTCCTTGACGGCAAGATCTGCTGGGAACTTGACGGTCCTGCCATAATGACCTGAGGGACTTTGAGCAAGTTACTTGACTTCTCTCTGCTTAGTTTCCTCAAGTGTTACATGAGGATGGAACTAGTATCTGTCTTGTAGGGTTTTTGTGAGGATTGAAGGAAATGAAACTTGTAAAGTAGCTAGCACATAATCTAGAAAGAGGGAGTCCCTAATAGATGACAGCCATGGTGAGGAAGACCAAGCAGCCAGGTAACCACACCATATGCCTTAGAGGGTGTCTTCCCACACTGCCTCACTCCAGGAAGTGACACTCAGCCAGGCTATCTCCAGCTTTAGCTTTAGCCATAGCTGAAACTGATCACATCACTCTTGCCTTCTCTTTATTACCTCCTCAGCCTGGCATCCAATCCCCTCCAAAGCCAAACCCCAACCTCCTGCCCTGACTTCTCCCTCATGTCACCCTATAATGTGGCTCATTCTTTGGATGCTCCCTCTGGCTCCTGCACCACTCCCATCCCCTATCTGGGACATCAGTTTCCCAACCCTGTCTCTCCTGGGCCAAAATTCTCTTCCATTGAGGTTCAGGAGGAATGGGCCCTCTTCCAGGGAGCCTTCTCTGATTTCGGCAGCTAGGGATATAACCATGCCCTTGCCCCACACCCTCGACCCCTCACACCCGCCCCAGCTTTTTGTCCCTGGCTCAGGATTATAAGCTCTGCGCCCCAGCATCGCAGCTGTCTGTGTCTGCCCCAGCTGACAGAGAGGCCCTGGAGAGCATGGCTGCATCTGACAGTGTCTGACTGTAGTCTGCTACACCGGCGTGGATTATGGCTTCACTTCAAAAGTAGGGTGCTAGTCCTATTCACGTCCCTTGTGGATAAAAGGCCTGAGGTTTGCTCCACGGCTCACAGGGCACAGGGACTATTTCATGCTTTCTATAATAAAGCCCATTTGCCCACACATGTCCATGGTCAACAAGAAGTCCCTACACCTCCCTTGCATGGTACAAGAAGCCCCCAGGTTTACACAGTCCAGGTCTTGGGGCCGCTGCCCCTCATGGTCACAGCTGCCTATGTTCTCACTCAGACCTGTAGGGCCATCCAAAATCAGGTCACTCTGCTGGTCATTCTACTCCCTTCTGCCCCAAGAAATGCCATCAGGGTTGGGAGACAGTCTCTGCTGAGGTTCCTGGGGTTCCTGGGCTCCCATGCAGTCACCCTCACCCCAGGCCACTCCCCCAGGAGCCACACTGTGGTGAGGTTCAGGCCTCCCCATGCAATTAGGAACCCACCACCCCCCAGGGTAGAGAATGGGGAGGGAAAACAGGCAGGCAGTGTATCCTAGGGTTGCGTACTCCTTTTTCCAACCCCCAGAGCACAAAGCCTCACACCCTCTCCTCAGACCCCCTGGGGTCACCATCCCCATTCAAGGAGAGCCTTAGTTAACCTCCACGAGGCCAATTCTCTACTCTGGCCAGAAGACACCAGAAAACCTGCTTCCTTCCCCAATGAATGGTTAAACAAAGGGCCCAGACCTTTGGAAAAACAGACAGATTCCTCCCTGGGTAGAGATATCAGGGCTATGGTAAAGCCTCGGGAGAAAATGCTTTTGTTCCTTCTGCAAAGCCTACAGTAGTCCACAAAACAAGACACCAATTAATTTCTCAATAATTCTGTCTGTTGCATAGCCAGTGTTAGCCAAAATCCAATCTAGCCTACTTTGAAAGAATAATTCTTATCTGCCCCATCCTATAAAATACAAGCTAAAAGGAGAGAAAGCTGCACACAGCAGGTAAGTAATGATCTTCAGAGTGGCAGGAAAAACACTGTCTCCTCTGTGAGAGAGTTGTTGAAATGCATCCTGGTTCCCTCTGAGCTCTGTGGTTGGCTGAGGAATGAGCCCAGAGATAACCAGGTCCTCATCCTGGAACCTGGGAATGTCACCTGATATGGCAAAAGGGCTTCACAGATACGATTATGTTAAGGGTGTTGAGTTGGGAAGATTATCCTGGATTATCTAGGTGGGCCCTAAATGTGATCACAAGGAATCTTATGAGAGGAAAGCAGAGGGAGATTTACATAGACCAGGAAAATGCAATGTGACCTCGGAGGGAGAGTTTGGAGTGATGCAGCCACAAGCCAAGAAACGCCCACAGCCACTAGAATGTGCGTCTAGGAAGAAGAAGGGAAGTGAAACTGAATAGGTAAACTGAGGCCAGATAATGAAAGACCTTAAATGACAAGCTAAAGACTATGGTCCTTACCCTGAAGATTCTGGGAAGCCATAGGTTTGCAATAGGGAAATGATATGAATAGTTTTTTTTTAAATACACCTCAGTTCAGTAGAGAAGGAAATGAGAGGCACAAAACCATATGCCAGGATACAGGAAAAGAGGTGACTGCAATAACACAGGGAAGAGATGAGGATGAATGGAGCCTGGAAGAGAGGTCAGGTGGAGGAATGCCCACAAAGGCCTTAAATCTGGCAGAGAAAGTGAAGAGAAGGTATGCACGACAGCAGGTAATTTCCAAAAAGGACAATGCAGGTTCCGTCTTATTTAGATGACATATACAGGAAAAGGAAGACATATGATCACACCTTTCTGGATATGTTTTTAAATGGCAAAAGCCAACCAAAATAATTCACTTAAAAAGAGAAACTCTTTTAAATTCCAAGAAGACCAGCGCAATTCTGACTGATCCAATGATCAGGGAAAGCCAGCTTGCACACTCACTTTTGACCCAAATTTTGAAGAGCATCCAGCTGCATTTCACATGGGCCTCGTGTGATCAACCCAAGCACGCAGATGCGGGGCTTTTACAAGGGAAGTGGCTGGGGAAACAGGAAGATCCTTCAGGCTGGGATGCAGGAGCTCATGGGTTCAGTCCTGGCTTTGCCACTGGCTGTGTGGCCTCAGGCAAGTCCTTGCCCCTCTCTGGGCCTGTCTCCCCCTACATCAGCAGTGTTAAAACTGGGTGGCAGAGCTCTCGAATTCTGAAGAGGCACCCAGCGGCCATACAGTCCTGGGAACTGTAGGGAGAGGGTAGGAGTCCCTATCGTGCCCTGAGGAGGGCTGGCCATATGTTGTCTTCCTTTGGCTGACATTTATTGACTACTCCCTATTTGCCAAGCACTGTTCTAAGGCCCTACTTATAGTACGTGTTTGGCAGATGAGGAAACTGAGGCACAGAGAGATGAAATGGCTTGTTCAAGGCTGCAGAGCTGAGAGAGGACAGACCTGGGATATGAACACATAGTCTGGCTCCAGGGCCTGTGGTTTCAGAGGCTTGTTTCATGTGCCAGGTTATGTGCTCTCCCTCCTCTGTGCTCACAGAGCCCCAGGTTGTCCTCCATCTCACCCCTCTAGCACACTGTCCACTTAGCCCTTCCTGGCCACACTGGGAGCACTTTGAGGATCAGGACTGAGTCAGGTTTATCTCTGTCCCTCCACAGCACAGCCTGGCCATGGGCTTGGCTCTTGCTGACTGTTACTAAGGGGCTATCGAATGAAGCTTTAAATGGAGTCAGAGAGAGCCCAGCAATGAAGTGGGTTCTCTGCCCACTCACTGGGCACTGCCTCTGTACCAAACCCCTGTACTGGTGCTGCGCATGAAGAGAGGGATCCAACAGGCCCCTGACCTCCGGAAGCCCAGCCTGGCCAAGTAGACAGATCTGGAAGCTGATAACGAAACCCTGTATGCTACTGTCTAGTGTCACCCAGACAAACCCCACTGCACTGGGGAAATAATAACGGGATCAACGAAATCTGCCTGTGCCCCTGACAGCCACCACACCCAGCCCCGGACTTGGAGCCTGGCTGGCCATGGGGGAGGGCAGGCAGAGGGCGACACCGGCAGGCCAGCCCCCCTCCCTCTGCCGCAGAGGGCCCTTCCTTCCCTCATTCAGCCAGACATGATCAAGCAGTGCCGGGTCTGGCCCTGGAGGGCACAGACAAGATGGATCAGACACATTCCCTGCCCTTGGGGATTTCACAGGCCAGTGGGCATGGTGAGCTGCAGACACATAACTGCCCCACTAACACACAAGACTCAGACACTGGCAAAGCACCTCCAGATGCCAGGTTGGAGAGACAGATTCATGGATCACAACTGCTAAACACACATTTAACCAAACCTTGATTTTACAGGTACAGAAATTGTGTGCCAAAGTAGGGAGGGGGCTTGCCCACGGTCACACAGAGACCAGTGGCAGAACCAGGACAGGAACGCAAGCATTCTCTCCATCTTCACACCCCACTCCTTTCCCCAGTTTGGAAGGTAGAAATCTTCCCCAAATCTCAGCGACTGCTCTCCCAGCAGCTGCTGAGATTTGGGGAGCAACAGACAAAAGAACTCCATGCTCCCATTCCCAACACCCACCCCCCAGGCCCACATGGACAGCAGCCACAGCCCCAGTGCAGCCGCTGCTCTCACACTCATCCTAGACCAGGGCCTGCCTGGGGACCTGGCCCCTGACCTTCACATCTGCTCCCAGAGCCCCAGGATCTTGTCACCTGCTGAGGCACTTCTGTCCAGGGTGGGAATCTCCGGGAAGGGGAGGAGGAGGAGGCGGGAGCTCCTACTTGCTGAGCACCTACTAGGTGCTGGGATAGTGCTAAGACCTTCCCGCGTGTTGTCTCCATTCATCCTCACGACTCTCGTCTAGGGGGGTAGGATGACCCCGTCTTTCAGATAAGGAGACTCAGGCTCAAAGAGGGGCTGCAGGGGTCACCGCTGGCCAGTCACAAAGCTCTGCAAGCAAGAAGGGGACTCGGCATCACCCTAAAGACCTGCGGGACTCACCGTCCATTTGTGAACACCATTTCCTGTAGCTTTGTTCCCTCAGTCACGGCTGCGCTTCCTTCTACAAGTGCAGGAGTACAGATTCACAAAGCATGCTCTCATCAGGCATCTCTCTGAGCCCCAAAGTCCTGTAAAGGTGGAGTGGGGAAGTCAGCCTCCCGTTTCACAGACGAGGAAGCTGGGGCCCAAGAGCCAATAGGTGGTCAAGCTGACCCATGTCTCCCTGGCCAGAGTTCTCTGAGAACCCTAGACCCAAAGTTAGTTTTTGCCAGGAATTATTTTGGGGTTCATTGTGATCCTGGGTTGAGATGGCAAGAAAGGAGAAAGCTGCTAATAGCTTTTCACCAAGGAGGAGAGGTAGTACGGGCATGAAGCAGGGTTCAGGGTGGGTCAAGGATTCCAGACAGAGACACATGGTCTGGGTCCCTCAGCCCTGACTCTCACTATTGGTCAGACCCACTCGTTCAGGACCATGGGTGTCCCCAGATGGAGTCAGTATCGTCACATAAACAGGCCTCATTCTCAGGCCCCATTCTCAACCCCCTTTGTAGTACAAGTAGATGCTATAATGGGTTGCAGAGGGCTGGGCACAAGCCGATACGGGGAGAGTCTTGCCAGTATGTTGAGGCAACAAAAGGGGCTCCCAGAGGCAGTGTGTGTGGTTGGCAGGAGCAAGGGCTCTGGAAGCAGATGGAATGTAACCTCAGGTAAGGGGCTTAGCACCCAAGAACCTCAGTTTCCTCATTTGTAAGATGAGAATGACAGGTACCACCTCCAAAAGGCTGTGAGGACTGATGAGTTAATGCACGTAAAGCACTGAGCATGGTGCCTGGTGAGCAGGGAGAACTCAGGGGCCAAGAGCTGCTGGGAGTAGTAACGGCAGCATGAGTGGTATCAACAGTGGTGTCCCGGAACGGATAAAGGCCACAGGTTTCAGACTGGGTCTGCAGGGCCTTGGGGCTCTAAGGAGTTACCCCAGAGCTCAGGGGCCACTAGACATGGTGAAATCAGGAAGGGCTGTACCTAGAAGGGAGCAGAGCCTGGGGCAATTCAACTAATGCAGAGGCTACCTTATCAAGTATGTAAATAATACCATAAAAAGTAGGTGCTTGATGGTGTCAATCTTAGTATAGTACAGTCAGCAGTGCCTCATGGCACCCTGCCTTTCCCCCCAAGCAATGCAAGGGGTCTAGGGATGTAGGGAAGTGCCAAATGTTTTTGCTCATTCCCTGTTCCCAGTACCTAGCACAGAGCCAGCCACCTACTAGGTCCTCAATAATTTTTGTTGGATGAAAGAACAATCAGGCATGGCTCTGACTCCAGTCAAAGGAGAGCCTTTTTTTTTTTTTTTGGCCGCACTGCGCTGCATGCAGGATCTTAGTACCCCGACAAGGGATCGAACCCGTGCCCCCCGCAGTGGAAGTGCAGAGTCTTAACTACTGGACCGCCAGGAAGTCCGAGCTTCTCTTTTCTGTTTTACATAACAGGCTTCAACGTAGATTTTCCTTTGAATGAAAAAGGGTTTTAAAAAAAATAAAATAAAATTGAAATCCAATGACGTAGTTCATGCTCCTTTTACAGAAAGTCAGAAGGACAGGCCCAAAGGCACACAGCTCAGCAGCTCGGTCAGTGAGTTCCCACAGACTCAGGCTTTCTCCTCCACCCTGCTAGGTCATCTTCCAGGATGCTGAAGCTGTGGGCCCAAGAGCAGGACTGGGCTGGGCACTGCTGGTGATGAAGCCTCTGGGTGTCTGGTGCCAGAAGTGCAGGGAGGGTGAGGATTCTCCAATCGCTCCCATCGCTGGAAATGGACCTTGAGTGCAGTCAGAGATGGCATCCAAGATTTATGCACCAGGATGTTTATCATCATGTTATTTATAATATCAAAAAATTGGAAACGACTTAGAAACAGTTTAATAAATTATGCCACAACCTTTCAGTGGAATATAATGCAGCTACCTAAATTCATCTCTTTGGAGACTGTTAAATGGTAAGTTAGATTCAAGGCAAGATTCAAACCTCTTAAGGCTGACATGAATTTTTTAAAATACATATATACCAAAAAAAAAAAGGCTGTTGGAAATATACCCTAATGTTAAGAATGGTTATTTCTGGAGAGGTTGGAAGGGGGTGGTTAATAGGTGATATTTTTTTCTCCTACATATTTTTCTGTATTTTCCAAATTTTCTACAATAAGCTTTAGAATCAGAAAGGGAAAAAAATTAAGATTCCCTGACCAGGGCCAGGTCCCCCTAAGAGGGTCAAGTCTCACTCACCCTTTGATCCAGTGAATATTCACTCAACATCTTGTTTCAGGCCCTTGTGCCTCCAGACATTGGAAATGTCTCAGCTTAAAGGCATACAAATGCCATTTTTAATCAATTTCATGAGTCAGTCACCGTATATTAATAGGCTGTCTCTTAATTGCTCAACCAACAATTAGAGATTCTGAAAACGTTGCAGTGCGTATTTTGCATTTAGGAAAGCAATTTAAATGTTCAAGCTTTAAAGCTCCAAAAGATAGTATTTGTGCCTTTTGCACACTGTAGACTGCTCTTTGTCTTCTAAGAAGGAATCATGCCAACTCTCTCCCCTGCATAGACTGAAGGTTCTTTTTTCTTCCACCTGATCTTATCACTGGTGCTAAAAGTCCCTGGTGTACTGTGTGATTCTGAACCAGTCCCTTGACCTCTCTGGACTTCAGCATCCCCTTCTGTAAGGGCTTTTCCAGCAGGAGATTCTTAGCTTCTCTCAGTTTCTTTGGCGGTAGGCAGCTTACAGTGTCAAAATTAAGAGTTTCAGCCTCCAGACCCCTTGACTGCATCCTTACAAGATACCCCTCAAATTCTGGGCTGCTGATTTCCACATCCAGACTTCCAAGCATTTCAGAGAAGAAGTGGTATCCTTCAGGGGTGATGCTAAGATAAAATCAGCATCCTAAATGGGCAAATCATTCTGATCTAAATCTTTGTGGGCTCCCAGTGTCTCATTAAACATCCAAGGCCCCCAGGCTCTGAATCACAGCTCCTCTTCCCTAGCAGCCCTTCAGGAGGACTTCTGATTACCCCATAAATTACATGGTGTCAGAGGGTATCTGCAGGCTCTTCATCTTGCAATCCAGCCACCAACGTTTTTATGGGATATGGATCCTGCCAGGCTCCTACTCTGCTCCATCCCCATGGTTACCAGGGAGGGCCTAACAGAACGTCTTTCTTGGACGTTCACTGGCTCACTCTCCACTGATGTCTCTCCCCTCCCAGGAATGCATTAAATCCTCGGGAATGGAGAGTTCTTTCTACCAGAAGCATTTGTTTGTTCTCAGCTCTCCTGCCAAAATGAAGTCTAGGTGGCCTGTGGATCCTGCTGCCTCAGTGAAACTGACTGACTTTCCAGACACTCTTACCCCTCTTGGGAGCTCAAAGGGGCTTGCCCAGTGGCCAGACCCCAAACAGTAGCCATAGTGACCAGCCAGCGAAGCACCATAATGATGGAGCCATAAAAACATCAGGTCAGGGCTTCCCTGGTGGCGCAGTGGTTGGGGGTCCGCCTGCCGATGCAGGGGACACGGGTTTGTGTCCTGGTCCGGGAAGATCCCACATGCCGCGGAGCGGCTGGGCCTGTGAGCCATGGCCGCTGAGCCTGCGCGTCCGGAGGCTGTGCTCCGCAACGGGAGAGGCCACAGCAGTGAGAGGCCCGCGTACCGCAAAAAAACAAAAAACAAACAAACAAAAAAACACATCAGGTCAGGGAAGCTGTAAAAACATCAAACGTAAAAAAGGTCAACATCCTCTCAGCTCATACTCTAGGCTCAAAATCTCTGTCTCTCAGCTCCAAGGGACTTGCCTTTGATTCCCGTGCCTGGAATGCCTCCATCTCACCCCTCTGGCCACTTAGGTCCATCACCCACCGTGTTAACTTGGGTTTTCCCAGATGTTGCACATGAGACAAGAAATCAGGCGTAAATACATATTTGGGAGGTGAGCTCAGGAAGCACCTGCTGAAGGCAGGGAAGGGAAGGCAGCCAATAAGGGGGCGTGGTCCAGCCTCAACCCACTGGGGAGCCCTGGGGGTCAGAGTTCTCCACCCCCCTCAGTCATTGGTTGGAGGCTGCTGGGGAGGACACTTAGTTCTCTGGCACTTCTGACCTGCCATGGGCTCTGGCCAGCAGAATAAGCCCCTGGGAAAAGAGATGCAGATGCTAACACTGGAAATCAGGTGTTCATCACAATGGGAAGGGCAAAGGGGTCATCTCCTATGGCTTCTTAGACACTTGACAAGCAGCTTATCTCCCCTGGGAAGCTGTTCTGGCTACCACGTCCTGTGCCGAGTTAGGCCAGCTTGATCCCCTTTCATAACCTTGCCTCCATTCGAGGGAAGAGGGAATGTGTAGACACTGGGCCCCAGGGAAGAAAGTGAGTGCCCTAACAGCCAGCGGCTATGAGGATAGGACCCACCTGCTAATATCACCAGGTTTGATGGTCCTTCTCCAACCTGATGCCCCTCCATTCCCAAGGTGATACATTTGTTCTCTCAAGAAAATTTGGGCAACCCAGATGCTTGATGATGCATCTCTAGTGGCTGCCTTCCCTTCCCTGCCTTCCCTTCTCAGTCTCCTACTACTTGCACTCAGGTCTGCGTCTGGGGAAACCAAACAACAGTAGCAGGCAATGGGCAGAAATGGTCAGAGAGGTGAGATGGGGGCACCTTTTGGAGAAGTCTGTATAACAAGACTGAATAATATAAAAATGTCGGTCCTTCCCAAATTAAATTCTCTGCTTAATACAATTCAATCAAAACCACAGTGGAACAACATTTAGAACTTAGATTTTATAAGGAATTTTAAGTTAGTGTATCAGTTTCCTGTTGCTGCTATAACAAATTGCCAAAAACTTAGTGGCTTAAAATAACACAAATTTACTCTCCTACAGTTCTGGAGGGCCAGAAGTCTAAGGTGAAGCTTAAGGAGCTAAAATCAAGATGTTGGCAGGGCTTGTTCCTTCCAAAGGCTCCAGAAGATAATCTGTTCCTTGTCTTTTCCAGCTTCTAGAGGCTGCTGACATTCCTTGGCTTGTGGACCCATCATCTTCTCTCTCTGCTACTCCTGCCTCCCTCTTATAAGAAGGCTTGTGATTACATTAGGCCAATTTGGATAATCCAAGACACTCTTCCCATATCAGGATCCTTAAATTAATCACATCTGCAAAATCCCCTTTGCCATGTAAGGTAACATTCACAGGTTCCAAGGATTAGGACACAGACATCTTTGGTAGGCCATTATTCAGCCTACTACAGTTAGATTAGACAAATAAATGAATTGGAATTGCTAAGAAACTTTTGATGAAATAAAGGGAAATGAAAGTAAACTTGCTTACTTGATAAATAAACTCTAAAACTCTAATAGTTAAAAGTATACAATGTGTAGAAAAATCAGCAGTAACACAGTAGCATAGAAATAGATCCAATTATATGTTAAAGACTGGTTTAAGATAAATGTGGTAAATCAAATAAGTGGGGAAAGAAAGGAGTGATTATTCAGTGTATAGTTCAGTTGGTTAATTATATGAGGACAAACAGTTTCCTTACAACTTAAAACAAAAAAAATTATAGGTAGATTAAAGAGTTTAATGGTTACGAGTTTAATCAGTAAAGTAGTAGAAGGAAATATAAGTAAAAAGTTCAGAGATGAAGAACACTGAGCCCAGCATGTTGTCTATACTGACCATGAATTTTTATTCTGACTCACAAATTCCTTCCCACCTCTCTCATCTTTGTAGCCGCCACCATGACCTAGAGTCCTAGCCTTTCAGTTCTCAGTCTACACTACCCTCAGTCTTTTCAACCATGGCCTCCCCCACGGTCTCATGCAAGAGATTGACTTGATAATCTGGTATCAGTCAATAATGTCCCAGAAGGTCACAGAGCCTGAGGAAATAAGGGTTTCCCTGATATGTACAAGAATGTGCTACCCATCAAATGAGCAGAGAAGAGGGACAGGCAGTTCAGAGAGATGAAATTCAGTTAATTAACAAACATATATAAAAATTCAACTTCACGGGTAATAAAAAAGTCCAAATGAAATTAAGGCCCTATTTTTATCTACAAAATTAGCAAAAATTAATTTTTATTAACAAACCCAAGCTGTTAAGAGTATAATGAAGTTGGGGGTACTATGTATTGTACTGTCCCTTGAGAAAGCAATTTGACAATATGTATTGGGGCATAAAAATGTCCATGCTATTGACCAAGCAATTCACCTTCTGAAATGGTACACTAAAGAAAAAAGTCTAAAAGAGAAGAGAAAAAAGCTTTATGTACAAAGATGTTCACAGTCATTTGGAAACAACATAAATAACTCACAAGAATACAGCTGAATAAATTAGGACACATACATAAAATGAAATATTCTGTAGGCCTTAAAGGAGTGTGACTCATTAAAATGGAAAAGCAATTCACTGAAAAATGATCAGCCACCCTTGTGATTAAATAAATGCAATTAAAGCAATAGAGATATCCCATTTTTCACTTTTCAGACTAGTAAAGATTAAAAATTTTGTTAATGTCCTCTTGGGAAAATGGGAGCATGCTCATTTACTGTTCGTGGCAGTGTAAATATTGTGTGTGGGGGGGGTAAACTATCCAAGCATACAGAAAAATATGGACAGGAACACAATAAACACCTGCATATCTCAACTCAAATTTTGAAATGTTATCATCTATAGCACTTCTCAAAAAGCAATTTGCCATTATCTATTACTCTTTTAAAAGTATATACTCTTATATACTCCAATAAGTCCATTTAATAATATATATTCTCTTTGAATGTATATATTGTTATATACTCCAATTATTCAATTCCTAGGAATTTACTGTACAAAAATAGTTCTTTCTGACACAAAGATACCTGTAGTAAAATGCACACTGAAGTATTATTTCTAATGGCAATAGATTGGAGACAACAGTAAGTTCATGCAGTGGAGAACTGGTTGAACAGACCCTGCTCCAGTCGACCATAGAACACCATCCTGCTTTTGGAACAGAATGAGTGATCTCAATACAGGCTAATAAGGAAGTATCTGTAAGATACATCACTGAGTGAAAAAAGCAAGGTGCAGAACAGAATGCACTCTAGGATCTCACTTGTCTATTTTAAAATATAGGTATATATACACTTACATATGCATGAAAAGTTTTTGGAAGAATTCCCAAGAAAACTTTTAAAAACAGTTATACCTTGAGGAAGGCAGCCTGGGGGAAATGGAAAAGACCTTTATTTTATATGTTTATTCCTTTCTGAATTATTTGCATTCTGTTTTATCATATATAAATGTTATTTTTGTAATTAAAAACTAATTTTAAAAGATAAGTATAAATACTGTAAGGGAAATGCATGTGCTGTAATATTAAGTCACCAAAACAATAAAAAACAAGATGGATTGTGAACTCTGCATGTAGCATGGCTGTGTGCAGGGGGTCTTTTGGAGACAAAGGTAATCCTGCTGCCTCTGTCCTTCATTCCAGCCCTGCCCATGTCCTCCAGCCTTTCCTCCCCTTCAACTTCTCCCTTAAGCACTAACACTAACACATGATCAAGTGTCTCCTCATTAAGACAAAAACAAAAACAAAAACTCACCGACCTCTCTGGTTCCCTCACTCTCTTGTTCCTTTCATAGCCCCTCCAAGCTGGCTTCCATTCCACCCCTCCCTGGCTTTTTGCAAGCTCATCAGTGGCTTAATTGCTAAGTCAGGACACCTTTCCACTGCTGATTCACTGGAGCTATCTGCAGTGAATCACATCATCATTTCCTCCTTGAAATGTCTCCTCCTGGGGCTTGGGTTGACTTAGACCCTTTCTGCCTGTCATGGCTCCTGGAAGATGCTTAATGGCCACTCTTCTGCCTGTACTCTTGCCCTGAACTTGGGCAGGTTGAGCGTTGAGCCTTAGTCCTCTCCTCTCGTCTCTCTACAGTCTCATCCACTCCTCTAGCTTCAGAATCACCACCTGTGCAGTGAAGCTGCCCAGACATAGCCCGTGGATGCTGTTGCGTTCATTGGCCCACATGCATCCGCAGCAACAATACCCCACTTCTACTTTGGAGAATTCCTCTCTCCCTATTCCACATGGTCATAGTGGAACTGCCAATCATAATGGCAGCCCTCCCTTTGCCCCAGTGCTGGGTACCCTTATCCAGTCCTGGCCAATCAAAGTTCTCCCAGGACTTTGCTGCTGGCAGAAATTAGCCTCTTTCCACTGAAGATACTAAGCCTATCTGATAGAGAGAGGCTACATGAAGAATGAAGCCAAGCAGAGACCACAGCAGAACTGAGATGTGAACAGACAGACAAAGCTCCAACAACATCACTGAAACCCTAGATGCAGCCACATCTAACAGGATCATCATCCTTTGAACTTACACGAGCCAAAAAATTGCTTTTGGCTTCACATACTTAAAGTTGGGATTATGTCTCTCACAACTAGAAAAACCCTGGCTAATATACTCCCAAATCTATACCCGAAACTTCAAATTCATAAACACAACAGTCTTCTGGAAATCTCCACTTGGGAGCCACCGTGCACCTCAGGCCAGAACTAAACATGTCTTCCCCTCCCCCAGCAGACCTGCTCCTCCATCTGTGTTTCTTTTCTCAGCCTCTCCAGCCGCTAGACACTCAGGCAAAAACTGAGCCAACAGGAAGCTTAAAATGACAGCTCTTTCTACTCTGTTTGAGATTTTCCAATTCAATTGTTAAAGCATCAAATATTCAGTTGTACAGGCTCCAGGAAACTAGGTTAAAATGGCATCCTTAGAAAGACTGAGGATCAGCTGAACAGGAGCTGTGCATTGATGCCTCAAGCAACCGCTTTCCAAAAGGTTAGACTTGCTCCCACTTCACTGGCCCAGAAATCATTTCTAATTAAGTCCACACATATTGGATTTCACTTTTCTCAAACTTAATACTTTTAGCTAATGGCAGTCTCAACACTGCCATTAGAAGTGACTTGCTAATCACTGCACACCTCCCGCCCCATCACTCCACTCTTCAAGAATATCCTGTGCATCTCCGTCACCAAAATGCTCCAGCCATCCGAGATCCATGCCATTCCCTGGACATAATGCACAGGTTCCTGCTCCTGGGACTGCTCTGACTCTTGTCCCTCGTCCTTCTATTTCCACCTCTTCTCCGCTTCCATTCTCCCAAGGTGTGGCTCAAACTCTGTCTTATCCAGGATGTCTTTGGTGACTCCTTCATGCCCAATTAGGAAAAAATGTCCTCTTATTCCAAAACCCAAAGTACTCATTTGTATCTCTAATGCCTCTGGGAACATATTGCCTTTGGCCTGTGTGTTTGCACAGCTCCTCTCTCGAGGGAGGTTGCCAAGTCTACTTGAAGCCTCGCCTGAGGCTGGATGGACGTCTTCCTCCTCCAGCTCCCACTGCAACGGGGAACGTCTCCTCACACTGCCTATCACAGTGACTGTCACTGCCTCTTCCCAAATCTGGCTCTCCTCTTGGAGTGCAGGGCCAGGCAGACTCATCTCTGTCTTCATGACAAGACCAGATGGAAGAACGACCCCTGATGCCTTTGCCTGATGCCCTCTAATACTATCTCCCTAACCAGATGCCCAGGTGCCTATGGGAGCTTGAATCAACTGAACTCCACCCGAAAGGAGCAGTTGCTGCTTTATCTAGGGCAAGAGAGGCGAGAGGACACAGTGGGACTCCTCTGAGGGCACCAGTAATCAAGGCTAAATGCATGGGCCTGGTCACCCCTTCAACTGCTGACAGCCCCTGCCCTGGGATCCTGATGGCAGGTTTGCACAAGCACATCACACTGAAAGCTGCCAAGGCTTCTCCCTTAGAAACACTTCAGGAGCTTGAAGAAAAATCAGGGAAGATAAGGAGGAGCAGTCTGAGAAGAGGAGAAAAATCAAAAGAGCCAGGTGTCGAGGAACCAAGGAAAGAGTTTCAAGAAAAAGAGAGTGATCTGCAGGGCCAAATGCTGCATCCAAGGAGAGGTCTGGAGAAGGAGCCTGAAGGCGCTGGCTCCCCTGACCTAAAAGAAGGCCAATTTGGCTGGCAGTGATGGGAAGGGCGGGATAAGTACGGAGCAGCTGGACTCCTTCAGACCTGCTCCCATAACTACTAGGAGGAGAAACTCTCTAATGTCACTTCCTTCCACCTGCAAAGTACTCTCTGCCTTCACTGCCCAGCTTGATATCACCTCTCCACTAAGCTGTCCCTCGGATGTCCCCAGATGGGAGGGACTGCCCTCTCCTCTGAGCCTAATGCTTTGACTCTTGTCAAAACACATTCATCCTGCTGCACATCACAGTTATGTGTGGTCTATCCTGCCCTCTAAGCTATGAGAGCAAGACGGATGGCAAGTGGGGAGGAGGAAGGGCAGCAACTCCTGTAGACCCACTGTGTGCCAAGTCCAGGTCCAGGATGCTCTCTCCACCTCTGATCTGAAAGATCCCGAGGGCTGAGAAGCCTGAATGCACACACCCCAGGCTTTGAGGGTGAGGTTCAAAGCAGCCATCAGAGGCAAGATATTTCTTTTCCTTTTAAAAATGTATGCATAAAACCACAATGAGGTACTACCTCACACACATTAGGATGGCTACTATGAAAAAGAAAACAGAAAATAGTGAGTGTTGACTGGGATGTGGAGAAACTGGGACCTTATGCACAGTGATGGGAATGTAAAATGGTACAGCTGGTGTGGAAAGCAGTATGGCAGTTCCTCAAAAAATTAAATATAGAACTACTATATGATCCAGCAATTCCACTTTTGGGTATATACCCGAAAGAATTGAAAGTAGGGTCTCAAATATTTGCATACCCATGTTCATAGCAGCATATTCACAAAAGCCAAAAGGTAGAAGCAACCCAAGTATTCTACAGATGGATTAATGGATAAGCAAAATGTGGTATATACATACAATGGAGTGTTATTCAGCCTTAAAAGGAAGGAAATCCTGTCACTGCTATAACATGGAGGAAACTTGAGGACATTATGCTAAGTGAAATAAGCCATTCACAAGAAGGCAAATACTGTATGATTCCACTTATATGGAGTACCTAGAATAGTCAGACTCACAGAGGCAGCAAGTAGAAAGGTGGCTGCCAGGAACTGGGGGGAGGGGAGGATAAGTTATTGTTTAGTGGGTACAGAGTTTCAGTTTTGCAAGATGAAATGAGTTCCAGAGATTGGTTGCACAACAATGTGAATATACTTAACACTATTGAACTGTACACCTAAATATGGTTAAGGTGGTCAATTTTATGTTAAAAATGTTTACCAAAATTTTTTTTAAACTGTGTAAAACGTGCATTCTATTCCATAATATATCCATCTGATTTTAACATAAAAATGATGCATGATTTTTCTCTTCCAAAATCTTTGATAACAGTTGATGCTCCAGGAAGACACTCTCTGTTTATCCTGACCCAGGAGGGAACCCAAAGACCGGAATCTCTATGAGGAGAGGCCATGTGTCTGACCCTTCCCTGTCCTCCCCATCTCCAGGGCCTCAGGTGCTCTCCCGTCACCAGCCAAGCTGCCAAGAGCTTCCTCCTCACCACAGTGGCTAGCCAAAACTTCAGATTACTCCAGGCCCTAAAGGACAGAACCTAACTGCCTACCTCAACTAGCTAATGGCAGAGCCAAGGCCAGGGAAGGAAAGCTAAGTGAGATGTTAGAATTTGACCAAAAGCAGCTTCTTCGGTTGATGAATTAAGTTTCACAAAGCAATCCCTCTTCTCTTTCCTTAGAGTAGTGATGTCTCTCTCCTGGCTCCCACGTGGAGAAACAGCCATACGGAACAAAGGAGCTCAATTATGCTAATATAGCTTTTCCATAATTGTGCCTGGAGTGCTGAGGCCACCCTAGGATAAGCCCATGGCTAAAACCCACCCCCTCTTCTGACTCCTATCTTAGCCCTTTCTTTCCACACACCACTGAAAGGGAGATCCTAAAACAGGCCACTCAGCAACCCTATGCCAGACGAACCGCTAAGCCACATAGGACAGAGTCACACAAGTCTGACCCCGTCACTTTCCTGTCCTCCGTGGCCCCCGACTGCCTTCAGGTCAAATCTAACCCCATAGCCTCATTCATAAGCCTCATCTCCTGCTACCTGCCCCATACACTGGAAGTTCCCGGTTCCCACAAGCTTTTACACATTCTGCTCTCTCTCACTGATTCTAAAACTGCTCTCATCCCAGAGCACCACCTCTGTCTCTCTTTTAGCACTTCCTGCCTTGTGCTTTGTTCCCAGGTTCAACTGTGATGGCCCTAAATCTGAGGCTGCTCACAGCTCAGCCCCAACAGGGCGTGGCATGTAGGAGATATCAACAAGCACTCTAAAGAAATCAACCAGCATAGGCTCCTGGAAGAAGGATCCCTTAGCTCACTGAGGTTTCTGTTCTCTGGAGACAGACCCCAACACCCTATGGTTCAGGCCATGGGTGGACATCTCACCCAACCCCAGGATGGTTTAAGTCCTTCTGGGGATGTCCCAAACTGGACCTGAGGAAAGAGGAGCCATCTGTCCCTTGTGGCAAAGCTCTGAGCCGTGGGGTACTGGAGAATGGTCAGCATTGTGTCCCCTAACATGCAAGAAGCTGTTAGAGAAGGGGGCTGACACACAGATAAGCGAGCTGAAAGATGGGAGGAGGGGTTTGGCTGCCTCCTCAAATTCTTGTGTCCCTGAAGTCAACCTGGATATGATTTGTTGATGTGAGAAAGGCCTTTCCGTGATTTAGTGGCATAGGAAAGCCCAGTATCTTCCCAATAACCTCCTCTCCCCCTTGTCCTACACGTATGTGAGTTGGGTTTCTGTGATAACCAAAAGCATCCTGACTGAGTGAACAAAGTGCATTCTGAGTTTTGCCTCTATCCTAAGGAATCCTGTAGTCAAGCTTGGAAGACTCCCTGTAGGAAGAGGCCCCATTAAACACCCTCATCTGCCTGGGGCAACAAGAAGCCTCAACCATGCCTCTGCTCCTTCTTCACCTGCTCTAATCTCCCTCCACCTTCCCTTCTAGAGAATTCTATGAAGTCCCAAAGGACCTATCCTAACAGGGGGCTGCCTGTCTATCCTCCTTGGTTCCAGAAGCACAAGCCCAAAGGAGTTACTCACTATTACTCACTCCTCCCCTGCCCAGACTTTGTCCTGAGACCCCACACAGATAGCCTGGCCAGCAGAGGAGCAACTGGGAGGGAGGCCTGGGGTGGCTTCCACTGCTGGGCTTGGGTAAGGGGCATGGGAATGGGGAAGGATTTGTCTCAAATGATACACTGTACAAGCCAAGAGCTATTCAAAAGTCAATTTGAAGATCCCATCTCAGTGCTGCCTCTCCAGCCCCTCATCCTTAATGAGATGAGACAAGATGAGATGAGGTAAGATAATCAGCAAGAGACAGCCTGAAGCACTGGAAAACCCCTCGCTGGTTCAGAAGTCTCAGGCTCTAGTCCCAGCTCTGCCCTGACTGGCCATGTGGCCAAGCACAGTCCCTTCCACACTCTGGGCCTCTTTCTCCAGCTGCGAAATGAGGGAGCTGAAAGATTTCGAAGGGCCCTTCTAACTCTGATGTTGGTGGATGCCCCTGTTGCATGAAAAGGGAGAGGTAACAGGGAATTCCCAGGCTGGGAAGAGAGACACAGACACAGCACAGACATCAGGGGTGCGGAGCCATATATATGTCAGGCTGGGAACCCAGTCCCAGGTACAGCCTGAGACCAATGCTTGCCACCCTACCCAAGCCCCTCACTCCAGACAGCAGGGTGACATGGGGGCCCCATACCAGAGATAAGGCCCTCATGAACAAGTTCTCAGCTCTAGCCCCAGAATGGAAGTCTCTGCAGCCTAAAATGGCATCTCTCTGCATCCTACTATGTCTCCTATTCCACTTCATCTTGGCCCTTTTGATGGCAGTGAAAAGGGCAGGGAGGACCAGGGGACAAGTCGGAAAAAAAGGTATCTTTGAGGGAGGCTTCAGGAGTGGGGAATGGGGGACGAGTCCCTGGCTAGGAGACAGGAGACCCTGGTTCACGGCCCAGCTCTGCCACCGTCTGCTGTAAGCCCCCAAGCAGTCCCTTCCCCTCTCCAGGCCCAGGTTTCTGCACAATGAGGGGTGAGAACATTTGACTGCTGAGGACCCTCCATATCTGACATTCTGTCTTTCTGGGAGGGGCTACTCCAATAATGATTCCAGGTCTCATTCTCCCAGGGAGGTGCAGCTTGACAACCTCATAACCTCATTTACCAGGGCATTTGATGACCATTGAGAAGGAGAGGAAGAAACAGTCCTTTTCACTCAATTTACAATCTTCAGCCATCCATGGGCGGCCAAGGTGCCTTACGGATGAGACCTGTGCCACCTCCCCATGCCAACCCTGCCACCATTCCCAACCTCAGGAGACAGGCCACATCTTTCATGTGGCTCAGAAAAGTGGGGTGAGAAGGATTGGGGCAGAAACAACCACCTCCCTGCCCCAGGGAAGGTGTGGCCCAGCAGAGCAGGCACCTGTGCTGTGGAAAGACCCCAGGATCTAAGAGTCAGCTGTGTGGTCTCAGTCTGGCCGAGAGACAGGGGAACGCACAAGATCACAAGATCAGGAAAGGGGAGGCATAAGGAAGGGGAGTTGTGGCCTCCTGGCTTCTCTGCACCCAGAGCATTGGAGCTTCCTGGTGGACCCCATTTAGCTCCCTGAGTAAACACTCCCACGTTTAAACATAGGCCCAGGGCAGCCCAAATATGGAAAAAATGATTTGTGAATTGTATCAACCGCACCTTCACTCTATGTGAATAGATGAAGAGTTGGTTCTACCCCCCACTAGACCTTGTCCTTAAGATCTGGGCCCTGTCCTGGGACCTTGCTGATGTTCAATCACTGAGACTGTAGGACTGTTTTTACTGCAGGTCGCTTACCCTGACTCATACATTATCCCAAGTAAGTAACTAGATTCATCTTTCCTTAACTGGACGGTGCCTGAGGTTCTCCTTGGTATTTTAAGGATCCCCAGGAAGCACTCCCATTTCTCTGGGGAGTCCTCTTCCACTCTAGCTCTCCAGGTCTGCACCCAGATCAATCCCCCCTCATTCCCAGCATTTCATCACCAGCCTCCAGGCCCGGCCCTCTGCCCACAGCCCTTAACCCCACCCCCACCCCAGAACCATCAACCACTAGAGCCACATAAGTTCACTCAAGGTCTGAGGGTCACCGCAGGGAATTACTTTACAGAATAAGAAAACCATTTAAAATTAAACATCAGGCATCACTCTTGCTAAAGCTTGTCAGCCAAACATACCATGGGGAGTCCCTTATTGCTTCAGCTTCTGGTAAGACTCCAGCCTCCTCATGCTTACTTATTCACTCAACAATACTGACTGTGCACCTTCCATGCTCTGGGCACCCCTCCTAAGTGCTGGGGACATGCAGAAAACAGCACAAAGTTCCCACTATTATGACGCTTACTTTCTAGTAGGGACAGAAGACAAAAGCAAACAAGCATATGATGTCAAAGTTAAGAAAAATTATTCAAAATATGAAAATAACACCCTTTCAGCTACAGCATTGTCTAAGAAGCCTGTCTAACTGTCATCAGGGGACTTCCCTGGTGACGCAGTGGTTAAGAATCCGCCTGCCAATGCAGGGGACATGGGTTCAATCCCTGGTCCAGGAAGATCCCACATGCCACGAAGCAATTAAGCCCATGAGCCTCAACTACTGAGCCTGCGCTCTAGAGCCCGCGAGCCACGACTACTGAAGCCCAAGCGCTGCAAGTACTGAGCCCGCGTGCTGCAACTACTGAAGCCCGTGCGCCTAGAGCCCATGCTCCACAAGAGAAGCCACCGCAACGAGAAGCCTGCGCACTGCAACGAAGACTAGCCCCTGGTCGCCGCAACTAGAGAAAGCCCGTGTGCAGCAACAAAGACCTTTATAAATTTATTTTATAAATAAATTTATAAAAAATAAATAAATAAATGCCATCAGACTTCCCAGGGCTAGGCTGTCCAATAGGGTAGCCAGTAAAATTTATGGTGGCCATTTAAATTTAAATTTTAACTTATTAACTTTGTATTAATTAATGAAATATATTTAATATAATAAATATATATTTACATGTAATTTCTATTTATATCATATTAAATTATTTATATCACACTATATTTATATCACATTGTTATATATATTGGTATACACATAAACAAAGTATATTTAATGTATCAATTAAATTTATTGAGATTTCATTTAATTTAAATAATGAAATATTAAAATTCTGTTTCTCAGTCACACCAACCACATTTCAAGAGCTGACTAGCCCCATGAAGCTAGGGGCTATCATATTGGATGGCACAGACATATTGAATAGAACATTTCCTTCATTATAGAAAGTCCTTTTGGGGTTTCCCTGGTGGTGCAGTGGTTGAGAGTCCGCCTGCCGATGCAGGGGACACGGGTTCGTGCCCCACTCCGGGAGGATCCCACGTGCCGCGGAGACGCTGGGCCCGTGGGCCATGGCTGCTGGGCCTGCACGTCCGGAGCTGGTGCTCCGCGACGGGAGGGGCCGTGACAGTGAGAGGCCCGCGTACCGCAAAAAAAAAAAAGAAAGTCCTTTTGGACAGCACTGCTCTAGGAGAGCAACTTTTGTTTGACTTACTATTTGCTATTGATTAGTGCCCAGACTCCAAGAAGTAAAATGCTAACTTAAAGAAGATTGATAAACAGCAAATGATTTTTGTCCAGCAGAGATGCAAATTATTTCTGTCTGGAGGAAAGGGCAACCCCAAAGGTTACAGTTTTGTTGTGCTATAGGACATTAACCAGCTTAGTATCTAACTTTGCAATCTTATTCCAGTGCTCTTTTTCTTTTGATTATATACATCAGTTTCTCATACTTCCTTTGAACCAGCTTTGTCATCCTGCTGATTCCCTCACTATGAGTTAAATAAATCACTGGCACATCCCACTGGATGCTTGTGAGAGGGTCATGTTTTTGACTCTTTGGAAATTATACTTTGACATCAGGTAATGATGGGGGCTTGAGGGAAATTTTAGCAGAGTGAGGAGTTAGAGAGCGACAGAATGCAATTTTAGCTAGGCAGGCCAGGGCGGGCCTTTCTGAGCAGGTGACATTGGAGCAAAGACTGAATGAAATGAAGGAGCAGGCTGTTTGGATATCTAGGGGTGCATGTTCCAGCACGGGGGGGACACAGGTGCAAAGGCAGGTGCTGAGGCTGTCTTGTGCTTGGTGTCTGAGGGGAGCTGGGAAGCTGGTGTAGGTTGAGCTGTGTGATCCTGATGGGCGGAAGAGCTATGGGAGAGGCAGGGGCCTGATTTTACAGGGCCTTGAGTCCAACGTAAGGACTCCAGAATGCATTTTACAGATGGCTGATTATTTTAAGGTAGAAGCATAACTTCCTTTCATATTCCAGGGGTAGTGTTGAAAAGCATCCTTTGTGATCTATCCTGCTGAGGCTCTCCTGGGCAGGGGTGGTGGGAGGAAATGGGACACCCTTCACCACGTGCTGAGTCCCATTCATGTAGAAGCACTGTGGGTGGGCACCTAGAGGTGCAGAAGGCCCAACCTGGGAGAAACCTCCCCTGACACCCCCTGCCCCACCCACCCCGTGTCTCACCTAAAGGTTCTTAAAAGAGCTTCTCTAAAGGAGCAATTACCTCTGGAAGAAGACTCTGGCAGACCTTCCAGAAGGTTCCAAAGTAGCCAGCTTTCAAATGAGAGGTTTTTGTCTCATTCCAGATAGGTGAAGCCGGGTTTTCACCAGACATGGTAGCAGGTCTGGGGCTTCAGAGAGCGAATGAGGTTGCTAGTACAAGTCCAAGGATTTGGGATGATAAAATGAAGATAGGAAGGGCTAAAAGACTGGGTGAAATGGGGGAGGGTACAAAAAGCACCTAGAAGTGTCCCTAAGGTAGAAGAGCAAGGGCAGAGGGAAGCTGCAGCCAGGGAGTGAGATGTGACCGCTGAGATTTCAGGGATGGGGAAGGCCCTGGTGGATGTGGGTCCTGGCACAATGGTGCCTGCATCAAATCCCAGCTCTGCTACTTAGAACCTGCAAGACCTTGGGCAAATCATGTACCCTCTCTATGATGCACTTTCCCCATGTGTAAAATGGTAGGATAATCGTATTCCCTTGGAAGAGTTCATTGTTTGAGCACCAAATGAGATAACATGTGGAGGCCTTAAAACAGTGCCTGGCATGGGGCAAGTGCACCATAATTACTAGCTGCTGCTATTGTTATAAAGGGTTATCCTGAGACTGCAGGGCTGAAGCTGAGTGTGAGTCCAGGGGACACTGAGGTCAGTTAGGATGGTGGTGGGGCTTAGGTAGAGAGGAAGGGTGTGTTGAATTGAATGCTGCCGTTGGTGTGTTGAGGCGAGGGCTGTCAGAATGATGACCTGGCTGCCCTGGCATCCTCCAGGGACATCTTCCAGGCTCCAACTCCTGCTCCCCTTCCCCCAGAGGAGCCCAGAGTAAACCCCAAGCCACTCAGAAGCCCTGAGTGCCTCCCAGCATTATGAAGTCCTGGGAGCTTTACATGCATCATCACATTCCATTCTCTTACAGCCCTGAAAGACAAGTATGACCATCCCCATCTCACACTTCAGTCCACGGTTAGGGGTGAGTTGATCAAGGGCTAAGCTAGGCAGGAACTTCTTCCTTTGCTTCAACCAGAGCAACTCCTTTCTGTTGCTGTCCATGTTGGATTTTCATTGAAGATATTGCTTGACAAAAGAATGCCACAGCTTAAAAAATAACAAGGATGGAAGGACTGAAAAGACCTGGACTTGATCACCTTTAAAAGGCTCTTAAAATTTGGATACTTTTTTGCTCTCAGACTGCACTGAAAACTTCCAAGTAACCCTTAGTATCAGTAGGACCCAAAGAGGTCTTTTCCCCCAAGGTCATTGCTAAGCATGCTCCTTTGGCATCACACAGATCCACAAATAAACAGAAATGTCAGGGAAAAAAAAAAAAAAGAAAAGAAATGTCAGGGATTCTGGGAGGCTCTGCTCATGGGCAGAGAAGGAGAAGAGGTGGTGCCAAAGGGAGCAGAGAAAAGGAGTATGATCTTGTTCCTTTCCAGATCTCCCTTGCTCATTGAGATTTGGCAGCAGCCCGCTTCGATACACTTCAATACGTTCCCCGGGAGTGACACACAGAATGCAATGATCCGAGAAGCTTATCCGCTCACCCAGGCGGGTCACAGGACAAAGGGCACACAAAGGGAGAGCCCATTCTGCTCCACCCCACCCCACCCTACCCCTGTCCAATTCTGTCAGCAGTATGTCCACTTTCACTGCCCCATGTGTCACTTCTCTTCCCCGAGGGAGGGGAGGACCCTTGCCCCTGGTAATGGACATGGCTGTTCTCGAACAATCCCTACCCCTTAGACACTTTCATTCCATCACTCATACTGCTTCCTCCATCTGGAAGGGAATGTCCTTCTGAGTCAGGAACCTCTCAACCTCCATCTCTGAGTGTCAAAATGACCTCTCTCAGGACTTCCCTGGTGGTCCAGTGATAAAGAATCTGCCTTCCAATGCGTCTTTTCCCCCAAGGTCATTGCTAAGCATGCTCCTTTGGCATCACACAGATCCACAAATAAACAGAAATGTCAGGGAAAAAAAAAAAAAAAGAAAAGAAATGTCAGGGATTCTGGGAGGCTCTGCTCATGGGCAGAGAAGGAGAAGAGGTGGTGCCAAAGGGAGCAGAGAAAAGGAGTATGATCTTGTTCCTTTCCAGATCTCCCTTGCTCATTGAGATTTGGCAGCAGCCCGCTTCGATACACTTCAATACGTTCCCCGGGAGTGACACACAGAATGCAATGATCCGAGAAGCTTATCCGCTCACCCAGGCGGGTCACAGGACAAAGGGCACACAAAGGGAGAGCCCATTCTGCTCCACCCCACCCCACCCTACCCCTGTCCAATTCTGTCAGCAGTATGTCCACTTTCACTGCCCCATGTGTCACTTCTCTTCCCCGAGGGAGGGGAGGACCCTTGCCCCTGGTAATGGACATGGCTGTTCTCGAACAATCCCTACCCCTTAGACACTTTCATTCCATCACTCATACTGCTTCCTCCATCTGGAAGGGAATGTCCTTCTGAGTCAGGAACCTCTCAACCTCCATCTCTGAGTGTCAAAATGACCTCTCTCAGGACTTCCCTGGTGGTCCAGTGATAAAGAATCTGCCTTCCAATGCAGGGGACGCAGGTTCAATCCCTGGTCGGGGAACTAAGATCCCACATGCCGTGGGGCAAGTAAGCCTGCGTGCCACAACCACTGAGCCTGCACACCTCAACTACAGAGCCCACGTGCTCTGGAGACCGTGCGCCACAGCTAGAGAGAAGCCCTCACGCTGCAATGAAAGATCCCGCATGCCGCAAGGAAGATCCCACGTGTCTCAACTAAGACCCGACACAACCAAGAATAAAATTAATTAATTTAAAAATAAAATGACCTCTCTCCCCCATCTTTATGTCTAGAAAGTGAGATTTTGGTTAATTTAAAAATTTTCTTATTTGTACTTTTCCATACTTCTTGGTTCTGTTGAATTAGCAGGTATTACAAATATAAAAGCAAAAAAACTATTATTTTTATGTAGATTTCTTCTTTTATTATGCCTATTTACCCTTCAGGGTCCAGGAAGAACTTCCTGAGCCCTAGCCAGCAAAAACTTCTATCTCTTCTAAAACCCCAAAACTCTTCATTTCCCTCTCCCACATCCCTGAGCATTGTATGTCTGCAGTTATGGTGTTATGGCCAGGTCATACCTCCTTCCCAACCAGACTGCAAGTGCACTGAGGACCAAACTGGGTGATCTGTCTCCACTGCCCAACTTGCCACCTCCAATATCTCCATCATTTACCACCACCATTCCTCTTTTCCACAACACCACACTATCACACCCACCATCCACTAACATCATCACTGTCACCTCTACCCCCATCACTATAACCACTATCACCAATTACCATCACTACACTCACCATCACTGACACTGCAACCACCAGCAACCACCAGAGTTACCACCACCATCATCATTACCATCACCACCATCACCATCACCACCACTCCCACCATCACCATCACCAGCACTCTCACCACCACCACCACCACCAAAACCCCTATGATAGGCAGAAAAATTACTTTCCAAAAATGTCCACAACCTAATCCCTGGAACCGGTAAATATATTACCTTACATAGCAAAAGGACTCTGTAGATGTGATTAAGGATAAGGACCTTGAAATGGGGAAATTATCCTGGGTTATCTGGGTGGGTCCAATCTAACCATATGAGTCCATAAAAACAGAGAATCTTTCCTGGCTATGATTAGAGAGATTGACAATGAGAGGAGGGTCAGAGAGATGTGACATTGCTGGCCTTGAAGATGGAAGTAGGGGCCCATGAGCCGAGGAATGTGAATGTTCTCTAAGAGCTGGAAGAGGCCAGGAAATAGATTTTCCCTTAGAGCCTCCAGAGTGGAACTCAGCCGGCTGATACCTTAATATTAGCCTAGTGAGCCCTGCATTGAAATTCTGACCTACAGAACTAAACGGTAATAAATTTGTGTTGGTTTAAGCCACTAAATTTGTGGTACCTTTTGTGACAGCAATAGACAATACAACCTCCATCAACAATACTGCCACAGTCACAACCACTCACCCACCATCATTACCCCCCAAAACACTATCCCGTTACCATCATTAAAAACACCATCACAACCACCATCTCCAAAACCACCACCATCATGAACAACAAAAATCACTGTTACCATTACCCCCATTAAAAATACCTTTACCAGGGCTTCCCTGGTGGCGCAGTGGTTGCGCGTCCGCCTGCCGATGCAGGGGAACCGGGTTCGCGCCCCGGTATGGGAGGATCCCACATGCCGCGGAGCGGCTGGGCCCGTGAGCCATGGCCGCTGAGCCTGCGCGTCCGGAGCCTGTGCTCCGCAACGGGAGAGGCCACAACAGAGGAAGGCCCGCATAAAGGAAGGCCCGCATACCACAAAAAAAAAAAAAAAAAAAAAAAAAAAAAATACCTTTACCCTAAAACAACACCTGTCACTACTATCCCCACCACCACCACCACCAAAATGACACTCCCCACCATCACAACCCACATTAGCACCACCACTTTTACCCCATCAACAACACTACAGTCACCACTGCCCATCGATACATTCCCCCCAAAAAACACCCCTCTCCCACCACTACTACCCATCGTTACCAATACCAACAACCTATCACCACCACCCACTACTACTATATCAGTACCACCACAATCACCAACACTTAACAATACCACCCACCAATTGAAGCATCGGCTACCACTACCATCACCACCACCAATGCCACCCACTTCCACAACCATCACCACTCCTGAGAATGTGCATCATGAATGACTGGTTGGTTGGTTACATGAGTGAATGAGTAAGTATATGAATGAATAAGTAAAGGAATAAAGAAAAAGCCCCAGAATGCCTATGAAAGTCAGCTCCACCATTTGGTGATTTGTGGTGTGTAATGTAAATAGATTTGCACGTCAGAGCTTCATATTTTTAACATCCCTTTCATCTTCCCAGCTACCCCATCTGCTGCCTTCTTCAGCCACTGTCTAGCACTCCCCAAAGCCTGAAGCAACCTCCTCCAAGACAGTGCTTGAGATCAGTGTGTCCAAATAGATGGCTGGCAAGGCTTTGAGACAGAGGAGCTGAAAGTCTGAGTTCTTGGTGAATGAAAGGTAAGTGTGCATCCAGTTGCCTCTCAGCTCCTGGAGCGATGATGTGGGGCTATCCAACGAGCTCTGAATAACAACCTAATTTAAAGTGTGGAGCAGGAAGGGAGAAGCAGTGCCACTCAACCCAAATCCTGGGGATGTTTCTGGTGCCTTGGCTATTCTCACTGCCTATGAAACCCCAGTCTTGTCCTCCCAACTTCCCTCCTGGCCACTCAGCATATAGCCTAACACCCTGGGACATGGCTGGGAGCCAACAGATCTAAGTTCTAGCTTCTAGCTCTTGCCCTGACAATGGTTTTCTGGGTCTCTGTCTCCCATCTGAGCAATGAGTAAATTAGGAAAGATGTGTCTGGTGCTCCTCCAGTTCTGATGCTCTGTAACTTAACATTTCTACCAATAAGATTTTTTTGTTGGACTATCAACATGTGAAGTCAGTCTCCTTGGACGTATACTCCCTCTCTGTTCACATGCTTGATGGCAGACACAATTCCAAAGTAATGACTGAGCATCCAAGAAGAGCTGGAACCCTGTATCTTTATATCCAATGGCACAGTCATGAATTTTAAGCCAGAAGGCCTCAAGGGTCAACTGATCCAAAGCCTGAGTTGAAAACCTTCTCAAGACACCCAGCCAGTCAGTGCCATACTTCAAACCAGGGCCAGAGTTCCTGACATCCCTGCTCTGCTGAGCTCTTTCTGCAGCCCCAGGAAACCTGGAAGAAGCTACTGGATAAACCCCAACACTCTTCTTGAAGTCTCACCTCATACTCACATAGCTGCTGCAGCCCACACACCACCTGAAGAGCTGAAGTCCCAGCCCCCAATAAAGAAATCTTAGGACTTCTGAGGCCACATCATCCTATGAGCCTCAGAAAACCCAAAGGGAACAACAGCTGTACTCACCTTTGAAGCACTTACCAGGTCTGGGTAGAGGAAGGAGATAGGAAGAAGAGAGGGAGGGCTCGGTAAGTATAGCCTTCCTCCATCTCTGCTTCCTGTCTCTCTCACACACTGTCTCTTTCTGACTCTCTTTTGGTCTCTTTATCTGTCTGTTGGTCTTTGATCATTTTCCATCTCTATTTCTTTCTGTCTCTTGGTCTCTTTCTTTGTCTATATTTCATTCTCTCTGTGTTTCTCTCTGTCTGCCTCTTCTCTCATCTCTTTCCTCCTCCTTCTCTCTCTCTCTCTCTTTCTCTCTCTCTCTGTCTCTCCTACTCGTCCATCAGTGGTTCTGCTCTTAGAATTTAAAAGATTGGTGCCAATTTCAAGGTCATATTGATCCAGCTCTAGGAAAATCCCTGTTCATGAAATGACACATCCAGGAGTTACAACAATTCTTACAAAACTCCATGGCCTGGTGGAGAGGGAGGAGCTCAGGCCTAGGAGTGAGAGCCCTGGGTTTCTTTCTCAGCCCTGCTCCAACCTGCTGGGTGACCTTGGGAAGCCTTCTTGGGGCTTCAGCTTCTGTATCTATTTGGACACACTGATCTCAAACACTAGCTTCAGCTCTGAAAACCTAGTATTTGGAAGGATCCAGATGTTCAGATTCCCCAGCTCAGCCAGTGCAAATCCTAACCGTGGGCCTCATCAACCACTTGCTTCTGTGCACAGTGGCAGGGAATTCCACCAGAGTTCCTCATGCCAGTAGGTGTCTCTATGCTCAGTGATTAGGATCTTGCATTAATCCTTGCTTCTTTCTGTTCCTCTGTTTAAATGTGGATGAACATGAGTTGGGTTTGGCAGCAGATTAACCGAGCCGCCCTTTGGGAAGATCTACCTATGATAGGTGGATTGGAGGAGGTCTCTCAAGTAGCCTGGTTGGGGAGTGAGTCTAAAGGCAGAAAACCAGAAAGTAGTTATTCCCTTTTTCAACAGATGTTTACTGAGCACCACCTATGTGCCAAGCACCTGACCAAATCAGACACTGCCTTTGCCTTTGTTATAATACGAAGAAGAAAGAAAGTGATTCTTCTCTGCTGAATGAGTTAACATTCTGTGGGAATCCAGAAGCTACAGTGTTTTGCTTTGAATGAAGAAATCAAGAAATGCTTCACAAGAAAGTGATAGCTGATCTGAGCCCTGGTGGGTAAGTAGGATTTCAATGGACAGAGAAGTGTGGGGGAAAGGTGTAGTCCAGGCAGAGGGAACAGAGAGCAAAAGAATAGAGGGACCATTCCTTCAGAAACAACTGAGTAGAGAAACTGAGTTGAGATCAGACTGTAGAGGGGTGTGGGAACCTACAAAAGGAGGCTAAGGAAAAAACTTTATCCTGGGGATATGGGGAGCCACTGAAGGTTTTTCAGCAGGGTAGTGACAAGCTCCAATTTATGCTTTAGAAAGATGCCACTGGCCATCAATGTGGCAGCTGGATGAAATAGCAGAGACAGAATGCAGAGACTCTCTGGAAAGACCAAGAGAACACAGAAGTAGAAGCTGTGCCAACAATCAGAATAAATTTGTATATCAGCATACATACCCTAGGCTACAGGGTAGGGGAAGAAGCCAATTGGAGTGAGTCAGGGACAGGAAATGAAGTCTGAGTAAGACTTGGCAAAAGAGGATTCACCTTAGAAGACAAGTCTGTCAAAGCAGGCAGAGAGGGAAGGAAGAACATCTCAGAAGCACCATGAATGAGCCCTATATTTGAAAGAAATCACATGTGATAAATCAGCATACATCAGAGCTGGCAGGAGCATTCAAAACAGTTCAATTCTGCATCCCCACTGCATGGATGGGGAAACCAAGATCCAAAGAACATGAAGGACTTGCCTGGGTTCTCTAGTAAACCCATGGTAGAGCCTTGTCTAGAATCAAGAACTCCTGCCTCCAAATCCCACAGTTTACCCCCTCCCATATTTTGTCTGGCTAGTGTGTGGCTCCATCTTGCCAGGAAAAAAAGGACAACAGCCACAGGGACCACAGGAAGGTGCCTGGAATCCTAGCTCCTATGAGGCAGACAGAAAGCTGTGGTATCAGGGGGTGTCACTCCACTCAGAGTTCAGTGAGGGCAGAGCTAGGGCAGAGTCAGTGAAGGTAGAAAGAAAAGATGAGGAGAGGGATATTTTGAAAGATAAGTTAGCAGGCTTAAGTGAATGATGCTCCAAGAAGAAAGAAAACAAGAACCCAGGCATCCAAAAGCTCTGGTGATGTTGGATCCATACGGGATGCCATCATCATTAGGGAACAAGACCAGGTTAGAGGTGACCCCCAAAGTGAGGAGACTGGGGTGTTGGAGAGGGCAGAAGACAGAAGGGCTTGTTTGGAGTGAAATTATGAGTTTGCTTGGGATAGGCTGAGTTCTAAGTGATGGTAGAACCCCAATGCTAATTTTTTGAGCACTTACTCTATCATGGGCACGTGATAGAGTCTTCAGCCTCACAAAACTCCTTGAGATAGCACAATTATTATCCTTATTGGATAGATGAGAAACTGAGGAATGGAGCTGTAAATAAATTTGTCCAAGGTTCCCCAGCTTGTAAATGTCCAAGCCAGATATCAAACCCAGGTCTGGCTAACTCCAAAGCCTGCTCTTGTTATTACTGTGCTCCAGTTCCATCACCAAGGAGCTACAGAGAGGAGAGAGTTGAAGAAATAAGAATAGAAAAACTTGGAAGTAGAGAGGAGAGAGAGAAAAGTGAGAGTATGGCAAACCCCAAGCAAGACAATGAGCCCAGTAAGGAGTCAGAGAGGAGCAGAAGGAGGTAGAGGGAGAATAAATAGAGTCTTTGTCACAGAAGCCAAAGTTGGGGGAAGTTTCAAGCCAAATGTCAAGACAATTCTTGAAGTTAGTCCAAAGTGTCTTGTGTGAAAATGTGCTGATCACAGTGAACACAGAAGAACCTTGGGTAACAAGAAATCCCAGTGTTTGCAGGTACCCAGGTTGCCTAGAAGACTCAGAAGGGTAAGTCAGAGTGCAGATGAGAGCTCTAGTTGGGGCAGGGCTAAAACAATCAGATCTGTGAAGGCATATCAGGAAACATGCCCTGACACACTCCAGGGAATAGCAAAAACAAACTCTGGGGATGGGGAGAAAATCTGATTTCCAGAGTTTCCTTTTGTATTATTAGATATGTTCAGTGTTCAATAGCAACAAAAAAATATAAGACATGCAAAGAAAAAGAGAGAATGTGTCATACATGCGGGGAAAAAGCAATCAATAGAAACTGTACCTGAGGAAATCCAGATATTTTAAATTAGCTCTTTTAATTATGTTCAAAGAACTCAAAGAAACCATTTCTAAAGAACTAAGGAGGGACTTCCCTGATGGCGCAGTGGTTAAGAATCCGCCTGCCAATGCAGGGGACACGGGTTCGATCCCTGGTCTGGGAAGATCCCACATGCTGCGGAGCAACTAAGCCCATGTGCCATACTACTGAGCCAAGCTCTAGAGCCCGTGAGCAACAACTACTGAGCCCGTGCGCCACAACTACTGAAGCCCGCACGCCTGAAGCCCATGCTCCACAACAACAGCAGCCACTGCAATGAGAAGCCCGCATACCACAATGAAGAGTAGCCCCCGCTTGCCACAACTAGAGAAAGCCGCAGGCATCAACAAAGACCCAACACAGCCAGAAAGAAAAAAAAAGAACTAAAGAAAAGTATGAGAATAATGTCTCAGCAAATAGAGAATAACAATAAAGAGGTAAAAATTATAAAGACAAACCAAATAGAAATTCTGAGGTTGAAAAGTACTATAACCGAAGTGAAAAATTCACTACAGGAGCTCAGTAGCAGAATTGAACAGGCAGAAGTATGAATCAGCAAACTTGCAGTTAGGTCAATTGAGATTATCCAATTGAGGAAGAGAAATTTGCAAAGAGTGACTTAAAATAAACAGACCCTCAGAGACCCGTGGGACACTACAAGCATTCCAGTGTTCACATACTGGAAGTCCCAAAAGGAGAGAAGAGAGAGAAAAGGCAGAAAGAACATTTGAAGAAATAGAATCAAAAAATTCCCAAATTTGATGAAAAACATGGATCTACCCATCCAAAAACCTCAACAAATTTGAAATACAATAAACACAAAGAGATCCAGACATAAATACATCATAACCAAAATATGAGAAGCCAAAGAATAATGGGGAATCTTAAAAGCAGCAAGAGAGAAGCAACTCATGTACAAATGAGCCCCAATGAGGTTAATAGCTAATTTTTCATAAGAAGCCATAGACATCCATAGCCAGTGGGATGACACAGTCAAAGCACTGAAAGAAAAAAACTGTCAATCAAGACTTCTACATCCAGACAAAAATATTATAAGAAAAAAAAAAAAACACCTAGAGACCAATATCTCTTATGAATACAGATGCAAAAATCCTCAACAAAATACTAGCAAACTGAATCAGGCAAAATATAAAAAGGTATTATACACAAGGACCAAATGGGACTGTTTTCCCAGGAATGCAGGGTTGGTTCAATATATGAAAATCAACCAATGAGGGCTTCCCTGGTGGCACACTGGTTGAGAGTCCGCCTGCCGATGCAGGGGACACGGGTTCGTGCCCCGGTCCGGGAAGATCCCACATGCCGCGGAGCGGCTGGGCCCGTGAGCCATGGCCACTGAGCCTGCGTGTCCGGAGCCTGTGCTCCGCAACGGGAGAGGCCACAGCAGTGAGAGGCCCATGTACCACAAAAAAAAAAAAAAAAAAAAGAAAAAAAAGAAAATCAACCAATGAGATATACCATACTAATAGAATAAAGGGGGAATAATCATCTCAATAGACACAGAGAAAGCATTTGACAGACTCCAACGTCCTTTCATGATAAAAGCACTCAAGAAACTAGGAATAGAAGAGAACTTCCTTAACCTATGAAAACTCCACAGTTAACCTTACACTTAATGGTGAAAATCTTCATGGTGAAACCATGAAAGCTTTCTCCCAAGATGAGGATCTTCTCTTACTACTTCACAGCATTGTACTGGAGTTTTTAGCCAGGGCAATTAGGCAAAAAAAAGAAATAAAAGACATCCAGATTAGAAAGAAAGAAGTAAAACTAGCTCTATTTGCAGATAGCATAATCTTGTATACAGAAAATCTTATGGAATACACATACCCACACACACATAATTAGACTAATAAATTCAGCAAGGTTGCAGGATACAAGATCAAAATACAAAATACAGTAGTTATTTCTGTATACTAGCAATGAAGAATCCAAAAATGAAATTAAGACAACAATTCCATGTGCAGTAGCATTAAAAGAATAAACCATTTAGGAATAAATTTAAGAAAAGAAGTATAAGACTCATATACTGAAATTCCAAAACATCATTGAAAGAAATTAAGAAGAACTAAAAAAAATACAAAGACATCTCAGGTTCATGAACTTAATACTGTTAAGATGAAAATACTTCTCAAATTGATCTACTTATTCAACTCAATCCCTATCAAAATCTCAGCTAGGGAGCTTCCCTGGTGGCGCAGTGGTTAAGAATCCTCTTTCCAATGTAGAGGACATGGGTTCGATCCCTGGTCTGGGAAGATCCCACATGCTGCGAAGCAACTAAGCCTGTGTGCCACAGATACTGAGCCTGCACTCTAGAGCCTGCGAGCCACAACTACTGAAGCCCGCGGGCCTAGAGCCCGTGCTGCGCAACGAGAAGCCACGGCAGTGAGAAGCCTGCACACCGGAACGAAGAGCAGCCCCCGCTCAATGCAACTAGAGAAAGCCTGTGCACAGCAACAAAGACCCAACACAGCCGAAAATAAATAAATAAAATAAATAAATTTATTTTTTAAAATCTCAGCTGGGTTGTTTATTTTTAAGAGACTGACAATCTAATCCTAAAATTCATAGAGAAATGTAAGAGATCCAGAAAATGCAAAACAATCTTGAAAAATAAGAAAAATGTTGGAGGGCTTACACTTCCTGATTTTAAAACTTACTACAAAGCTACAGTAATCAAGACTATTTGGATCTGGTGTAAGGACAGACTTATAGATCAATGGAATAGAACTGAGAGACCAGAAATAAACCCATATATCTATAATCAATTGATTTTCCCCAAGACCGTTCAATGGGGAAAAAATAGTTTTTTCAACAAATGGTCCTGGAACAAGTAGATATCCATATGTAAAAGAATGAAGTTGGATCACTCTCTCATACCACATACAAAAATTAACTCAAAATGGGCTAAACACCTAAATGTAAAGGCTAAAAGTATAAAACAATTACAAGAAAACATGGGTGTAAATCTTCATGACCTTGTATTAGATAATGATTTCTTAGAATGACACCTAAAGCAAAAGCAACATAAGAAAAATAATAAATTGGACTTCATCAAACTTAAAAATGTTTGCTCTTCAAAGGGCACTATCAAGAAACTAAAGAGATAAGTCACAGAATGGGAAAAAATATTTGCAAATCTGAAAAAATATTTGCAAACCCTTATATCTGATAAGGGTCTAGTACCCCAAATATTTAAAGAACTTTAAAAACTCAGTAATAAAAAGACAAATATCCCCCCAAAAAAGTGGACAAAGGACTTGAAGAAATAAACTTTTCTCTAAAGAAGATATATAAATTGCCAATAAACACATGACATTATTAGTCATTAGGGAAATGTAAATCAAAACCACAGTGAGGGCTTCCCTGGTGGCACAGTGGTTAAGAATCCGCCTGCCAATGCAGGGGACACGGGTTCGATCCCTGGCCCAGGAAGATTGTATTAGATAATGATTTCTTAGAATGACACCTAAAGCAAAAGCAACATAAGAAAAATAATAAATTGGACTTCATCAAACTTAAAAATGTTTGCTCTTCAAAGGGCACTATCAAGAAACTAAAGAGATAAGTCACAGAATGGGAAAAAATATTTGCAAATCTGAAAAAATATTTGCAAACCCTTATATCTGATAAGGGTCTAGTACCCCAAATATTTAAAGAACTTTAAAAACTCAGTAATAAAAAGACAAATATCCCCCCAAAAAAGTGGACAAAGGACTTGAAGAAATAAACTTTTCTCTAAAGAAGATATATAAATTGCCAATAAACACATGACATTATTAGTCATTAGGGAAATGTAAATCAAAACCACAGTGAGGGCTTCCCTGGTGGCACAGTGGTTAAGAATCCGCCTGCCAATGCAGGGGACACGGGTTCGATCCCTGGCCCAGGAAGATCCCACGTGCCGCAGAGCAACTAAGCCCGTGCACCACAACTACTGAGCCAGCGCACCTAGAGCCCATGCTCTGCAACAAGAGAAGCCATGACAGTGAGAAGACCACGCAGTGCCACGAAGAGTAGCCCCTGCTCGCCACAACTAGAGAAACCCGCGCACAGCAATGAAGACCCAACACAGCCAAAAATAAAAACAGATAAATAAATTTATAAAAAAAAAAAAAACCCACAGCGTAATACTACTTCATACCCACTAGGATGGTCATAATAGAAAAGACAATAACAGGTGTTGTCGAGGATGTGGAGAAATCGGAACACTTATGCATTGCCAGTGGGAATATAAAAGGGTACAGCTGCTTTGGAAAATAGTTAGGCAGTTCCTTAAAACGTTTTGCACAGAATTACCATATGTCCCATATAGTCCACTCCTAGATATACAACCAAGAAAAGTGAAAACATATGTTCAGATAAAAACTTTTACATGAATGTTCACAGTAATATTATTCATAATAGCCAAAAAGTAGAAACAACCCAAATGTCCATCAACTGATGAATGGATAAACAAAATATGGTATACCCATACAATGCGATATTATTCAGCTAAAAAAAGGACTGAATTACTGACACATGCTACAATACAACGAACCTTTAACACATAATGCTAAGTGAAAGAAGCTAGACACCAAATGCACCGCATTATATGATGCCATTTCTTTTTTGTTTTGTTTTGTTTTGTTTTGTTTTCGGTACGCGGGCCTCTCACTGTTGTGGCCTCTCCCGTTGCGGAGCACAGGCTCCGGACGCGCAGGCTCAGCGGCCATGGCTCACGGGCCTAGCCACTCCGCAGCATGTGGGATCTTCCCGGACCGGGGCACGAACCTGCGTCCCCTGCATCGGCAGGCGGACCCTCAACCACTGTGCCACCAGGGAAGCCCTATGATGCCATTTCTATGAAATGTCCAAAATAGGCAAATCCATAGAGACAGAAAGGCTAGTGGTTGCCAGGGGCTAAAGGGAGAGATGAATGGAGAGTGATTGCCTAATGGGTACAGGATTTTTTGGGGGTGATGAAAATGTTCTAGAATTAGATAATAGAGATAGTTGTACAATCTGTGATCATATTAAAAACCACTGAATTATACACTTTAAAAGGGTGAATGTTATGGTATGTAAATTATATCTCAATGAGAAAGAGTAGGTAAAATTTTCCAAAGCAAATATTGAGTGGTTGCTTAATCCCTGAGAACATCAAGAACTCATTTAAATTATCTAGAAAAAAACAGATTTTATTCAACTGTTAAATTCTTTTGAATTTATTACTCTGAAGCCTAGCTTATGGTGTATTTTGTACTACCTTCTTACAAAGTGGTATATTAATTACAGCTGGATTTACAGAGAAATGTCTGCAAGATTGTTATCTGAAATGTCAACAGTGGTTGCCTCTGGGAGATGGTATCTTGTGTAGTTTTAAATTTATTCTAATGCTTTTAAGTATCACCTACATTTTCTATATGCATATATATCAACTTTATAATCACTAAAATCCAAAGCTCTTTTTTTTGGCAAAAGAAAAAACACTGGCTATTTTGAGAAAATGTTGATAGGTAATTTAAAAAATTCTTTCTACTCACATGAAACCCATAGCATTTTGCTAGTTGCTCCCAAGGGGGGAAAAATGCCCAATTAGCCGAGTGATCACAATTCAAGAATTATTTTTTGGGATAATGAAAAAGGCCCTGTGCTAAGCTGTGCTGTGTGAGAGAGAAGGACGTTTAGGGCATGGTTTCTGCATTCAAGAGTCTTTTGATGTAGTAAAGGACCTCAGATATGTAAATAAATAACTGAAAGAAGGCAGAACAGAAGTCTAGCAGAGAGGCGCCTGAGACGCTGCAGAATCCCTGAGGAAGCTGTGATTCACCACCACGGGATTCAAAAAGACAGGACAGCTTTAGAGTCTGGTCTTGAAGGCGAGTTGGATTTCACTTGGGAGGGAGCGGGGAGCCAAGGCCAAGCGTGAGGCATTTCTGAGCCCTGCCCACCTTTCCTGCCCCCCACCACACCTCTCCTTCGAGGCCCTGGCCTTCCTGAACCACTTATACTTCTGGGCACTGGCTGCCGTTTCAGGCCTTCATGCTGTTGTTCACCCGGAATGCCCTTCCCTCCCTCATCACCTCACTCCCTCCTGCTATTCTATAAGACTCAGGTTCCTGTCACTCTTCCAAAAGAATTCTCCTTGACTGAAACAGGTTGAGTTCAAGGCCTCCCGCCTGTGCTCTGACAGCATTCTGTGTCTGTCTCTATTGTTGCACTCTACACCCTGCATTGTAATGATCTGTTGAGTATTTGTTTCCTCCACCAGACTGTGAGCTCAGGTGAAGGAGGGGCTGGGAACCTCGCACAGAGCACTAGCGCTCATTACTGAATGAAACACACACTGTAGCTAGTCCTAGGGATGGCAGCCACACAGCTCTGTGTGCCCAGCACGCTCTTCTACTCCCTTCTTCTAGGAGCCCACCCTGCCCTTCTGGCGACAGAGTTGGGCCAGCAATGCTGGCTGGGCCAGTTATCACTCCCCATGCCCCAGATAGTGAGATTGGTCCAGGGAGGCAGGAGGCTCAACCAGGCAACTCAGAGTCCCTCCCCCAGCGCAGCTGGGAAGAGGTACACTTTCCCCATTGAGGAGTTCAGCCTTATTGCTTGCCAGGTAGACAAAACCTATCTGCAGGAGAGAATGACACACAAGACAAGCACAAATGAGAGGAAAGCAGAACTGGTGTGATGGTAGTTACTGACAGTCTTGGAGACCCTGGTTCCAGTCCTTGAGAGTCCCAGAGCTGGGCTCATTATCTTTCAATAAATACCTTCGTGGGTATAAGCTAGTCAGGCTGGGTTTCTGTCACTTACAAGAATATCCCTGTCCAGTGCTGGGGTCCTCAGTAAGACATACAGCGGGAAAGATCAGTGAAGGCCAGATTGGGGATTTCTAAATGCCACATAAGGGGTGTTGGAGTTCATATTATAGGTGCAGTAATGGGTAATGGGTAGTCAGATGACACCAGCAACATGTAAGTTTTGAATTAGAGGGAGAGGGGAGATGGAAGGCCAGTTGGAAATGCAAAATAAAACCACCCCTATATATCAGAGAGGTCAAGGAGAAAGAAGGTTGAAGAAAACCCTGATTTTATTATGTAGGAAAGAGCAACAAGACTTGTGATAAATGGAGAAGTAAAGGAGAAAGGTGGACATATTGAATAAATTGTCATTTCTAAAACACTGCAAACAGCCCCATGTGCAAACATTAGTCACTAATACAAATGTCTCAGGGGTTTTATATAAACAAGCTTGTTTATATAAACAAGCAAGCCATCGCCAAGACTTACATCTGGCAGGTGATACATCCATCATTTGTAAATACTTCACGTAGCATCGATTACCCTGATCAATTTTAGGCATCTATCATTCTCCAAGCCTGCAACCCAGCACAGGGAAATTACAAAGAAATAGAATGTTCTGATCATTCTACAGCTATGGCTGGCTCTTAGGAAAACAGTGAATAAATCCATGGCAAAACTCAGGTGGCTTCTGTAGCATAAAGAAAAAAATTGCTATTTTGTTTTTCCATAGAATTCTTTCTTAACCTAGATCAAGAAACCATCATTTTCAAAATTCACTTCAAAAACCATCCTCATCTTGTTAGGGAGAAAGATCAATAATGATATCAAGAAATATGGACAAGAAATGCTTAAAACTAGGAGCCGCAGTCATCGGACCTGATACAGCAGCATGACATCTGCTTAAAGGAAGAGAAAGTAAGACTGGAAAGGTGGAAGGCAGTAGGGAGGTTTTATTGTGTAGGCAAAGGGGAGTTGTAAGAGGTTTTTGAAGCAGGAAAAAGACATGGTCAAAACGGTTCAGAAAGAGCCTTTTCTATGCAGGCATGGAAGGCAATAAGATCCCTGCAAGTGGGGAGGAAATCAGCAGACTCAGGAATGTCAGTCAAGAGAGATGATGGGGGTTGGAATGGGATGTGAGTGAGGAGCCCTTAAGACAGAGGTGGCAGCTGAGGCCCTGCAATGAGCAGGAGAGAGTGACTGACATGCTAAGGAGAAAGAAAGCAGCTGATGCTCATTGAGCCCTTACTGGGTACCAGCGCTACCTTGGGCATTTCCTACATACTATCTCATTTAGTTCCTCAAAACAATCCTGCAGGGTAGCCTTTATTATTTCCAAATTTACATATGACAGAAAGGAGGCTCAGAGAGGTTGAATAGCTTGCCCGAGACCACAAAGATCTTTTGGATACAAAAGCCTGTGTCTTTTTCAATATGAGACACTACCTCCTGTTGTACATTATTTATCCCTCTCAACTTCATCAGGTAGGAGCTGAAGATAAGATTTAAAACTTGACTGACGCTTCCAGCTGGCGAGTGCCCAATTCTGGGTGGGAGCCCAAGTTCCACCTGCTCCCGTTTCCCCTTCACCTCCAATTCAGCTGACCTGTTTAATGAGCCTTTGTTCTGCCACATTGTGTAGCTTCCTCCTGTTCATTGTTAAACCAGAAGGTCTTATTGGGTTTGTTTTAAAGGGGCCCCAAAGAAGGGCCTGGGGGAGGATGTGGGATGGGGATGGCTCTTCCTCCCACCAGGAGGAGCCTCAGCACCTTTGAAAATAATTCCCCCAAAGTCTCCTAAAACCCTAGGTCTCTATCCAGCAGCCCTGGCCTGCTGAGGTAATTTCCAAAGCCCCAGCCTTGAAGGCTCACAAATCCTCTGTTCATGTTCAGACATATAAATTGCATTAGAGGACAGGAAAACTATGCACCTCATGGTGTGATCTCCGAAGAAGAGAAGGCGCTGGAGTTCAAGTGCACACACGTGAGCACACTTGGCGCCTGGCCCATCTCTAGCAGAGCCCGGCAGGAAGGCTGGGCCTCTCCAGCCCTCTCCAGGCTAAGATGAAAGGAGCCCATTTCCCTCTTAAGAGCGTCCTAGTTGTGAGGGAGAGGGATCTCCCGCACTAGCAGGCTCACGCACACACACTCCAGGTCATAGTCACTAGAATTAACAACGTTCTCTCGAGAGGCTTGGCCCAGAGGGTCTGATGGAATATATGGGGCAAACAACTTTCCCTGCAGACATACCAAAGATTCCGGATTTTTTCCTTCAGCACTTCCATATAGTAGTTTACCAGAATTCCCATGAACAAAATATTTTTCAATCTGTTCACATTTACCTTAAACCCCTGATCTGTTTTAGGTTTTGTGCTGGGTTCTAAGGACCCAGAGGTGAATTGGAAATGGCCCCTGATCTCAAGTTCTCAGTCCAGGGGGGAAAGCAGACAATGAATGGGGTCAAGGACTTAAAAGGGCTCTTGGCAGGTTTGAACGCAAACAGACCTGGGTTCACATCTCAGTCTTCATGCTTGCTAGTTGTGTGGCCTTAGGCGAGTCATTTGAATAAATGAGCCTCTGTTTCTTCATCTGGAAGTTAAAATCTACCCAGCAGAGTTGGTATATGGAAGAGAGAGAGAGAGGACTGGTATAGTATCCAGGACAGAAATATGTGCCATATATGCTATTAATTATTAAGAGAAGAGAGTAAATATTTTCAGTTGAAAGAATTAGTGAAGGTTTCCTGGAGGAGGTAATATCTACATAATACCCTAAAAGATGGATAGATTCTGACACATAAAAAGCCAGGAAACATGGTTGTGAGGGATTAAAGGGAAGGATACATAGGTGGTGTGCAGGGGCTTTTTAGGGCAGTGAAATCCTTCTGTAAGATACAGTAATAATGGATACGTGTCATTATGCATTTGTCAAAATGTACAACACAAAGAGTGAACCCTAATGTAAACTATGGACTTAATAATAATGTGTCAACATTGGTTCATCAGTTGTAGGAAACATATTACATTAACACAGGATGTAAATAATAGGGGAAACTGGAGGGGGTGCTGTGTGTGGGAACTCTGTAGTTTCTGATCAATTTTTCTGTAAACCTCAAAAACAAACAAACAACAACAACAAAAAAAAACAAACCAGGAAAGAGAACTTTAGACATAAAGACCAGCATAAACAAAGCTCGGGTGGCTGTGACATGTGGTTGGAGCATGAAGCACCTGAGAGAACAGTGAGCCCAGAGAGGTGGGTTGAATATCATGTTATGGTGTTTATGCTTTATCCTGAGAGTATGGAGAGATGGCAAATATTTCAAACAAGGTGCTAAAATGATCAGTCTGCATTTAAGGACGATCAGTGAAGACTGCGGCTGAACAGACATGAATCTGTAACAAAGGCCAAGACAAGAAACAATGAAAATCTGAGTTAAGACAACAGCAGTGGGATGGAGAAAGGGGGCCAGATGCAAGACATATCCTGAGGTTGTCTCGGTCAGGACCTGGTGATTGATTGATTAATTGATTGACATGAGCGGGAGAAGGGGAGGAGTCTAGTAGAATGCCTGGTTTCTGGTTTATGCTAGATGGGGCGGGCAGGGCCATCCCTTCAGAGACCTGGAATGTAGGGGGGCTAGATCTGAAGATATGATGACCTGGCCAGCTTCAACACGTTTTTAAGATAACATTATTTCAGATGTTGTGCAAAACACATTAGAATTTTCCTGATCTGGCCCCTTGGGGCTGACTGGGGGATCATCACCTATAGACATGGGCCCATGCTTGCCTGTGTGGACACTCAGCCTGTTACAGAGGTCTTTCCAATGCTGAGCTGAAGGCTACCTCCCTGCAGCTCCCCCACAATGGGCCCAACTCATCCCTCTGGGGCCTCACAGACAGGCTTTCTCTGCCCCAGGACAACCCATTTGAGATTTGTAGGCAATGTCCCTTGAATCTGTCCTTTTTCAGCTAGAGAGCTCCTAATCCTTCACTTGTTCTAACAGTACAGTTTCCAGGCTGCCCTCCCCACCCCAGACATACTCCAGGACACAAAACCCCAGGAATGTCTGGTGCAGCCCAGAGTGTGTAGAAATTTAACATCCTTCCTTCTAGACATTATTTCATTAGAGCATCCTGAGAGCCTCTCGGCCCTTGCGGGTGGCCCCTCATACTTCCCACTCATCTCCATCAATTCCATCACCTGAGCCCTTCTCTCACCTCTGTTGAGCCAGAATTCTGCAACTGGATTTTTAGTTCCAAGAGTAAGACTTGATATTGATCCTGGATAAACTCCACCCTGCTATGGGGTCATCTACAAGATAAACCAGTTGGAAACTGGAACACAAAGAGCTCCAGCCAAGCCTTTTGGAGGACTTAGAAGCAGGTGAGGGGCAGCTGAGATGGTCCTGGCTCTGCTCTGGCCTCAGCTCCTCCATCTTCCACATGGGCATGAATAATCTGCTTTCCTGACAACCAGGAGAAGTGATCATACCCAGGTGATCATATCCCACCCCCAGGAGCAACAGACTCTGAGAGGTCAACTTATACATCCTTCTGCTGCCAGACAACACCCCCAATCTATCTGAACAGGAAATTCTATAGAAGTTCTGATGTGCAAAAGTATCCCCACGTGCAAGCAAGTGTCCCCATAACTTGGCAACACACGGCCTTCCCAGGGTGGAGCACCCTGGTGGCTTCTGGGGACCCCTGCTCACGATAAATCCTAAAGCTGGGAGTTCGAAGCTTGGAAGACGGTCCCACAGCCAGTCAGGGACACAAGCCAGCCTCCTCCTACCGGCCAAGGGTGCTCATCCCCCATCCCAGCAGCTTGCACTGTGGGAACCCGGCCATCTCTCCAAGAAACACAATTGCGCTGTTCCCAGCCCTGAAGCCCTATCCAGAAGCTGATTAAAGGTCTAACTTGCTTAGTTGCCTCCTCATTTCATTATTTGGCCCATTGGAAAAAAAAAATTAAAAAGCAGAGGCAGGTGATGTTGCTGACCAGAGCAATGACCTAGAAGACAAACCTAAGGGTCACTTACCTTTGAAATTCAATTCATTTTGATTCATCAAATATTAATATAGGGTTTAAAATGAAGTGATCCAGAGTTACATTGGCAAAATGGCAGGGTAAGGATTTCCAAAAATCCTCGCTGCACAAGCAATGAAAACACTGGCAAAAATTGTCAGAATCAACTTTTTCTGAACTCTGGAAATTAACCAAAGGCTTGCAGCAATCTAGGGAGCATTTACTCAAGAAACCATATGTTCATTCAAAGACTTGTACATGAATGCTCATAGCAGCACTCTTCATAATTGCCCAAGTGTGGAAACAACCCAAATGTCCATACAGTGAGGAAAGGAGAAATGTGGTATATCCACACACGGCAATATTATTTGGCCATAAAAAGGAATGAAGTACTGATACAAGCTACAAAATGGATGAACTTGAAAACATGGTAAGTGGAAGAAGCCAGTCAGAAAGGCCACATAGTGTATCATTCTATTTCTATGAAATATTCAGAGAGGTAAATTCACAGGGACAAAAAGTAGGTTAGGGCTTCCCTGGAGGCGCAGTGGTTGAGAGTCCGCCTGCCGATGCAAGGGACACGGGTTCGTGCCCCGGTCCGGGAGGATCCCACGTGTGAGAGGCCCGCGCACCGCAAAAAAAAAAAAAAAAAAAAAAAAAAAGTAGGTTAGTGGTCGCTAAGTGCTGACAGGAGTCGGAAACGGGGAGTCACGTGAATGGATATGGGGTTTCTTTTTAGGGTGATGAAAATATGCTGGAAACAGACAATGGGGATGGCTGCACAACCTCATGATATAATAAAAACGACCGACTTGTATACTTTTAAAGGGTGAATTTTTAAGGTATATCAATTGCATCTTAATTTTTTTTAATACCCAGTAAACTAAAACTACAAACAACAAAACCCAAAAAGCAACAATAGCAAAAAAACCCATAAATTATCTCTGGTAAAGCCAGAGATATTTTTATTTAACATAAAAATAGAATTTGGATAATAAAATAAAGTCTAACCTTTTCTTTTTTTCCTCTGTGCTTAGTCTAGCTTGACTTGCTCAGAGGGGCCGCTGGCAAAGGCCTCGTGCCCCGCACTTCAGACCACAGCTCCTAGTGTGGAAGGCTGTGCCGCTGACACCTCAGCTCCGGGCCGTGTGCGGAAGCTGCACTCCACACTCAATTCAAGATGGCGGGGCTTCAGTAATTAAGAATGGCGCGGTAGTTAAGAATCCTCCTGCCAATGCAGGGAACATGGGTTCGAGCCCTGGTAGGGGAAGATCCCACATGCCGCGGAGCAGCTAAGCCCGGGCGCCAGAACTACGGAGCCTGCGCTCTAGAGCCCGCGAGCCACAACTACTGAAGCCCTCACACCCGGAGCCTGTGCTCCACAAGAGAAGCCACCGCAATGAGAAGCTTGCACGCCTCAGTGAAGAGTAGCCCCCGCTCCCTGCAACTAGGAAAGCCCGCGGGCAGCAACGAAGACCCAACACATCCAAAAACAAAATTTAAATTTAAATTTCAAAAAGATGGCGGCGGGTCGTGTGCCGAGGCACTGCGCCTGGGCACTACAGAAGCACAGCTGCTCCCGCCCCGCGAGAACTCCTCTGACTGACGCGACCCGGATAAAGCCCCCCAGATGGCCTGTCGGAGAAGCGTGTACTCTAGAACGCAGGCTCGTACCTCTCCATTGTTTGATCAAAGAGTAAAACTTTGTGGGCTTCCCTGGTGACGCAGTGGTTAACAATCCGCCCGCCAGTGCAGGGGACACCGGTTCGAGCCCTGGTCCAGGAAGATCCCACATGCCGCGAAGCAACTAAGCCCGTGCGCCACAGCGACTGAGCCTGCGCTCTAGAGCCCGCGAGCCACAACTACTGAAGCCCACGTGCCTAGAGCCCGTGCTCTTTAACAAAAGAAGCCACCGCAATGAGAGGCCCACGCACCACAAGAGTAGCTCGCAGCAACTAAAGAAAGCCCGCGCACAGCAACGAGGACCCAACGCAGCCAAAAATTAATTACTTAAAAAAAAATTTGCTTCTGAACTGAACTTTGTCTCTTTCTATTGGCTCGAATGACACCAGGCAGGAGGACCCTTGTTGGGGCCCGACTAGAAAGTGTCAGCAACAAACCTGCATCTGTTCTGCTGTTTAAAACTCTTCAGTAGTTCCCAATTGCTCTTAGATTGAATCAGACTCTGCATGACCCCCCTCCCCCTGCAGCCCACACCAGTCTCCCTGCCCTGCATGGAAGCCACAGCGGCCCCTGTTGTGTCCCAGGACTCATGCACTCTGCCTGGAGCATACTTCCCTACAGGGCTGCTCAGTCTCAATCACTGGGTCTCAGCTCACAGTCCCCTCCTCTGTTCATCCACTCCACAGCACTCGACTCAATCCATACCCACCACGTATGATTTGCTTCCTTGTTTGTTATCTAGTGCCCACCCTAGAAATGAACTCCATGAGGGCAGGGACTTGGCCTGCTTTGTTCACCGTAGCACACGGTGGTCACTCACTGCATGCTTTTTATAATGAATTAGTGATGTCCTCTCAAAGCTTGTTGTCATTTGGAATTAAACATTTTTTTTTCTTCTATTCCTTGCAATATGTCTCTTTCCAAGAAAGACATTTAGTCTAATTGGTCCCCTGATCAGGATCTTTTTGAATCACATGAAAGACATATGATGATGGTAGGGGTTGAGGTCATGACACTTGTCTAATAAGGGGGTATTCCACTCTGTATTGGAATGTCTCAGGCCAAGATGAACTAACTGCTGTCCTATTGGCCATGTTAGCAGCTTGAGGGGCACCAGGAGGCACTGCTGCCCGACAGAGCTCTCACTTTCCTGGCAGAATGACTTATTTTTCCTGTTTGTGGACACAGTGAAGTGAGCCGGCCTGGTGCCCTTCCCGCATTGTGTGACTGCCGCGTTAAGGTGCCATGCTGAGAGGAAGGGTTCCTCTTGGCCGTTGATCGGGAGATCCTGCCAGACCGTCTCCAGCTTTTTTCTTAGCTAGTATCAGCCCCCTCCTCACCTCAGACTTCCACAAAATTTCTCAAGCAGATGTCTCTGTTTCTCAGGCATGGAGAAGATACTCACTTAGATGATTTTCATACTGTTTTCATGAATACCAACAGTACTTCCTTCTATACACATCCCTGTGCACACAATTTTGCATTCTTATCTGTTTATTTCCTCAGATACATTCTTAACACTAAAATTACTGAGTTCAAGAGTATTCATACTTTACAATTTGATTACCAAGTTGCTCTCCATAAGGGTTGAACCAATTTATGCTCCTCCAGGAGTATATAAATTCCTGTTGTTGAAGGCATTTCCCAAGAATTTTTAACTCCCAAATCCCACCTTATCATATTTTACTTTTCATGGAGGTTGAAAGTAGACTCCCCGTCTCACTGGAGAAATTTGGTGGAGGCGGGAATCTGTCCTGTAGGGGAGCAGCGTGGACGAAGCAGAGAAGGGTTGCTGCCTCCCGGGTACATCCTGGGGCAGTGTCTCAGGCGGTCACCCGCCCTCTGGGTGAAAGTATCCTGATTTCAGGGGCCCCAGACAGCAGAGGAGGAGTTACAATGAAGCAGCCTTTGTAGGATTCTCTGAAACATTCCAGACACTTCCAAAGAGCTGCTTGGAGAAGAGCCCTGCCAGGACTTTCCTCAAACTGTTCTCTCTGTGTCCTTCCCCACCTCCCCAGGCCACCCCTGCTCCTGCTGGCTAAGGTCAGGCTCATCTTAAGCAACAAGAGAGCACTGCTCTGCCCGCCCCCCATCAAAATGGTCTGGATTTAAATCAGAAGATACTGTTGGCAAGTGTGCAGTGAGATTGGAGAGCGCCTGTGTTACTGGTGGGAGTGTGATGGTCCGTAGGAATCCAAAGCCAGAGCAATATTCACACCCTTTTTCTCCAGGAATTCTATTCCTCAGGATCTGCCTAAGGTAATAACCAGGTGCTGTCACAGGTTTCACATACGAGGATGCTCACTCAAGCATTATTCATAGTAGCAACAAATTTGGAAACTACCAAAATATCCCATGATAGTGAAGTGGTTACACAAATCCAAAGACTCAAATACTGAACAGCCATTCCATATCATGTTTTTGAAGAATATTTAATGACATGGGAAAAGACGACACCTGAAATGAAAAAAAGAGACTGCTGCCAAATTATATCTACACGACGATTTCAACTTTGTTAACGTAGGTAAGAAGCCTTGACGGTTACTCATTAAAATGTTTATGGTGGTTTCTCCAGATTAAGCGTGGTTATAATTATCTTTTTCACTCATTTGTGCATTTCCCAAATTTTCTTTAAGGAGCCTATATTATTTTTAAATTTGAACAAAAATATTAAAAATAAAGTCCTATCATTTTCCAAGGCTCAGCTGAAATTATACTTTTTCCTGGAAACCTTCCCAATGGGTGTGACAAGCGTTTCAAAGATGTGGCCATTAACTTGACAAGTTTCTGTACCTGTCAGCTCTCGTCATTGAGCCTTAGCCCTTGCACCTCTTTTGTGGCACTCATCTCGGTCTCTCTTGCTTTACAGTTATTTAATAAAGTGCCCACCTGCTGCCCTCTCCCCAGCCTGTCCTCCGGATGGCAACCCGAGGGGCAGGGAAAAAGTTTTTGTTTTTGTCCTGTTTTTCTAGGATAGAGGACAGTGAATGTTTATTGAATTTGTTGACCGTGATCAGTCAGATTGTCCAGAGAACAAGAAATTCTAATTGTATTCCGAAAACCTAGATCAGTGGAGCTCATATTCCAAGATTGGATCAAGACCTCTGCTTCTGACCATGGCCTGTAAGAAAGGGCTTGGCCAGCCGCTGGGCAACCACGCAAGCAACGGTCCGCCCCATGCTCACAACTCCTTGGTCGTACTTGCTGTCTCTCTCCATCTCTGGCCCATGCCATGCTCCTTTCAAGCTAAGGGCCTTCACACTTATTCCCTTGGCATGTTCCCTTTGTCCCCAGAAAGCCGGCCATCTTCCTGTTATCTGTCAAGTTCAACTCCACAATAGGCTGGTATGGTCCTCCCAATAGTCATGTCCCTTCTTATCCTTTCCCACAGTTTTCATTCTATATTTGTGTGAACATTTGCTTTATGCTTGTCTCTCCTGCTTCACCAGAATCCCCAGAAAGCCAGGTGTGTCTTGATGATTACAGCTGGTCCCAGCCTCTGGCACAGAGCTTGGCACAAGCAGGGGCTGAATGAACGAAAGGAGACAGATGACATGGAAAGGACCTGGCAATTAGTAGGCATATTTTTCCACTTCCCTCCATCCCCAGATCCCAGAGCTGATCCAACTCCCTGCATTCAAGCTGATGATGTGGCATCAGAGTTTTAGAGCCAGCCAAGGCACAGAGAGGTGAAGAGTCTCGCGGGGCACACAACTTGTTTACAGTAGGGTGGGGTCCACAGCCCAAGCTCCCGACTCCTGGCACAATACTCCAAAGAGCTAACACGTGGGGTTGGAAGCAACCCGAGGACAGGCTCTGTTTTCCCACTTCCCAAATCCCTTCCAGGGAATGAGTCCTGATATGGTAGATGAGAGTGAATAAAGTCTTTCATGCCATTATTTATCACCAGGGCAGGGAACCCGGAGCTCTGGGCTGTTTGGATCTAGGTCAGTGCAACAGTAATCCCTTGCATCTTTACACTGCATTGTCATTTGTAAAGCACTGTTGTTCTCTTGTTTTAGCTTCACGGAAATCCTGTGAGGATGGGCAAGCAGCTGATTAACCCATATAACACATGAGAAACAAGAAGCCCAGAGAGGCATGTCAGTTTGCCCAAGGTCACACCACTGGTTAGTGTAAGAGCCAAGCCTGGAAGCCAGGCCTCCTGATAACTAGTCCAGAGCTCTTTCAGTATTTCCAGCATCTAGCCATGACACTCAAATATTTTTTTCTTTATTTATTTGTTTGTTTATTTTTGGCTATGTTGGGTCTTTGCTGCTGCGCGCGGGCTTTCTCTAGTTGCGGTGAGTAGGGGCTACTCTTTGTTGCAGTGCGCGGGCTTCTCATTACGGTGGCTTCTCTTGTTGTGGAGCACGGGCTCTAGGCACACGGGCTTCAGTAGTTGCAGCATGCGGGCTCAGTAGTTGCGACACACAGGCCCTAGGGTGCTCGGGCTTCAGTATTTGTGTCTCGTGGGCTCTAGAGCGCAGGCTCAGTAGTTGTGGCGCACGGGCTTAGCTGCTCCGCGGCATGTGGGATCCTCCTGCACCAGGGATCGAACCCATGTCCCATTTGTGTCTCGTGGGCTCTAGAGCGCAGGCTCAGTAGTTGTGGCGCACGGGCTTAGCTGCTCCGCGGCATGTGGGATCCTCCTGCACCAGGGATCGAACCCATGTCCCCTGCATTGGCAGCTGGATTCTTAACCACTGTGCCACCAGGGAAGTCCCAAGTCTTTGTTTCTTATAGTACGTTTTAGTCAATGACATCTCAGTATTGTTGGCCATTTGAAAATAGCTCAGGGAGGAGCTGATGGTGTGATGAGTGTGGCCCCCCATGACTCTGGCTGTCTCCGGGCCCTGGTTTCTATCACCCCAATCATGTGGTCTGGACCTTATGGCTTAAAGTTCCTTTCCTGGCCCCTCTGCTCCGATCCTGACTCTAAGAACAAAGCAGATCCTGTACTCTTCCTCCAGGCCCAGCCCCTGCAAAGCAGGCAGGACAGGCATGGGGAGTGTTTGTGATGGAATCAGAACCAGGGATTATGTGTACCAGAGAGGAAAGTGCAAGCACTTTCCAGTTGACAAGAATTTGGGCTGTGAAACAAACAGAGAGAGAAGAGAAAGGATGGGGGTCAGGAGCAGAATTCAGAACTCTTAAGAATCTGTCATAGAGATCTTAAGAACAAAGAATCATAGGGGCTTCCCTGGCGGTCCAGTGGTTACAACTCCACGCTTCCACTGCAGGGGGCTCGGGTTCAATCCCTGGTCAGGGAACTAAGATCCCTGCATGCCGCGCAGCCAAAAAAAAAAAGAAAAAAGAACAAAGAATGTTATATTGGGAAAAGCCCAGCTTGGATGTTAAGTTCTGACTTCCAGTTAGATTTCATGCTATAACCTTAGATAGGTCACTAATACATCTCTGGGCTTTCATTTTCTCATTTGTAATATTGCATGGGAGGGGAGGGGTTAAGATGTCAAGCTTCCAGTCTTCCCAATTTGTTCTGGCTGACCCCCAAACTGTTGCTGTGACGGTTCCCAGGAATACCTTACATGAAGGATCACTTAGTAAAATATCCAAAGAAAGCAAGTCCTCATTATCTGGGACACCTTAGAACAGTGCTTTAAGAACATAGGCTCAGAAGCCAGACTCCTTGAGTTCAAACCCAAGTTTGCCACTTATGCACTGTGTGACCTTGGATCAGTTACTAAATCCCTCTGTGTTTCAGTTTCCTCCTTTGTAAAACAAGAATAATATGTACACCATTGCATAGGGTTGTTGCGTGGATCAAAGGAGTTAATGCAAGTAAAGCACTTAAAATAGGGCCTGAGATATGGTAAACGTTCATTAAGCGTGACTCTTATCATTACCTAGCAAAATCTGATACTCTCCATTCCACTTAAATGAAATTTACTGATAACTGATGCTTTCCCTTGGCCCCAATGTTAAAAACTATAATTACTTTGGATATAAATTAAGAACTACAATCATTTTGAATGTAAACCTTTCTAAAGCACACTGTAAAATGTCTTGCTTTCTTAAACAGGATCTATTAATTATAGTTCACCTCCTTTCCTGATTCAGGCTGAACAAGAATGGGAGATCACTGTAGACTAGATCATTTCTAAAAACCTTCCTAGTCTAAATTCTAAGATCTCACAGGTAGAATAGGTAATGTAAGCCCACCTCCATCCTGGGGTGGCTTGTGACATGCCCCTGTCACGGCCGAGTCCCCGGGGGTGGATGGGTCCCTGGGAGCCCAGTGCCCATGCCATCCCTTCCACCTTCGTGCCGTCTGACTCTCTAGGGTCTTCTTGGGCCGAGCATCAGGGTCGACAGCAAAGTTATGCTCCCAGGCTCCTGTGCTCTCCCAATATGTTGAAACTCAAGCCGTCTGGCAAGAAATTTGGCTCCAGTGGTGCCAAGGATGGCAGCCTACCCACTGCCCCACTATGTGCCAGGGTTGGCCTGCAGGCTGGAGCTTGCTTCGCTTCTACCCAGGGCTTGCGTCAGGCCAGGCAGGGACCATGGGCTACCTGGCTTCCCAGGTGGCCCAGGAGAAGGTTTCTGGCAAGCCCACACCAGCACTCAGGACGCCCCTCTCAGCCCCTTTGAGGAGAGGCCCTCAGAGCTGAAGAGGAGCCAGTGATGGTGGGGTTACTTGTCACTGCCAGGAAACCTCCTATCCCAAACTGGAGAGCCTCTGATTTTTTCCCCAAATGGGAGAACCTCTGCCTCTTGCAACCTCACCTGAGGCAAGGTTAGACATGAACTCCTGAAACTTGATGAAGGAAATCTCTCTAATGGTCCACAGAAAATGGAGGGAATGTCTCTGCTTAAGCATTAGGGTCAAACAGAGAAGCCTCCAAATGTGTAGTCAAGTTACCTAACCTCTCTTGCAAGACTGGTGTTTTTGGGTTTTTTGTTTTAGCTCTCAGAATGGTGTCTGGTATATAGCTTAATAAATATTAGTTGACTCTTCCCCTTCCTGGAGGCTTCCTCATCATATGCCCAACACACACAAACACACCCACACACCACATGCACGTACACACGCATGCCTTTCCCAATGAGGGCCTGGAAGCCTGGATTAAAGAGGAATTAGAAAGAAGATAAGGGACCAGTCCACCCCTCACCACTGCCTCCCTTCCAAGCATGACTCTTTCCCTCCTCCACCACACTGCCAAGACGACCCCAAAGCCCACTCCCTCCTCCACCCCAGATAACAGCAATTATACCGAACAGTTCTTGAGTACTTCCTCTGTGCCAGGTGCTAAACACCTCTCACGCATCATTCCACCAGCCTAGGGGCCAGGTCAGCCATCCTCAGGGGTCCCAGCCCGGCCGGGCTATAAAGACAAAAACTTCCGGGTCTCCTGCAGTCCCAAAGTCCAATTCCTTTAGACAATACCAGCCCAGAAGATCGCCAAGCGTCATTTTCTGACGTCAAACATTCCTGAGAAAGTGCCTTACCTTCCGTGCTCTCCCATGCTCCACCTTTTTTTTAATCTTCAGATTATCATTTAGATGTTTTCCTGAACTGATATAGCAGTGTTCTTTAAAAAAAAAAAAGGTTTTTTTACATGACAATTTACCAAAGTCTTCTTTTGTCGCCTTTTTACTGGTTGATCAACTTTGCATTTCAGATGAGTTTTACTGATTTTGACAAATTGGAACTACAAGAATAGCTTTCTTGGGCTTCCCTGGTGGCGCAGTGGTTGGGAGTCCGCCTGCCAATGCAGGGGACACGGGTTCGAGCCCTGGTCCAGGAAGATCCCACATGCTGTAGAGCAACTAGGCCTGTGTGCCACAACTACTGAGCCTGCACTCTAGAGCCTGCGAGCCACAACTACTGAAGCCCCTGCGCCTAAAGCCCGTGCTCCGCAATAAGAGAAGCCACCGCGATGAGAAGCCCGCGCACCACAACAAAGAGTAGTCCCCACTCGCCACAACTAGAGAAAAGCCCACGTGCAGCAACAAAGACCCAAAAACAGCCAATAAATAAATAAATAAATAAATAATTCTTTAAAAAAAAAAAAAAAAGAATAGTTTTCTCCTCCTTTCATAAATGTAGAGACCCTCAACTCTGAAACTTGAAAGGGAAGGAAATTATCCATTTAAATAGACCAGTTGTTTTGCCCATCATCTCCCTTTCCCCTTCCTTTCTCTCTCTCTATACATATTAACATAATTTCATAAGATGTCTCCAAGCAGCATTTCCACTGTAATTAATTGCCTTTCACTCAAAGTGACACATTTAAGAAGTGAAATAGCACAAAGAAAGATATATTTAAGAAATTGAGAGCTCAGTTAACTTTGTTACTGATTGCTGTGAAAATGAGATGCTCTTCCCTAGGAAAAGAGGGACTCTCAAAGATTAAAGAAGTTTGCCTCATTTAGGGAAAAAAACTACAAGAAACAGAATGAAATATTATCAGGGTTGCCTCTGCGTGATGGAGTGATGGATAAATACTTCCTTGCTTCTAAAGTTTTTCTGAGCTTTCTCATTTTTAAAAACTAAGCATGACTTGTTTTTATAATAAAAAGAAAGGAAAAAACACACTCAGGGTGATGACGGCTGTGATGAAGGTGCTTATCTAACGAGTCATTTCCCATCTCTCACTTCCTGTCTTTTCCTGGGGGAAACATCAGGGCAGAGGAGGGAGGAGGCTATGTCATCAAGAAAGACTTGTCCCCAGTGGGCAGATGGAAATTCAGAGGTTGCACAACTTGCCCAGAGTCACAAAATCTTTGGCAAAATTAGAATACACTCTGCCTGTTGGTTATCAGGTTGTCTGCCCAGAGCTCAGTGCTATGCTTTCCCCATTGCTCAATGCCAATGAATAATTAAAGGTATCCTAAGCCATTCCAGAAACACAGCCTCCTAAGGAAGACTAGGTTCCAGACAACCTCATACACATTAGGATGGCTACTATCAAAAAACAAAAACAAAACAGAAAATAACAAGTATTGACGAAGATGTGGAGAAACTGGAGCCCTTGTGCACTATTGCTGGGGTTGTAAAATGGTGCAACAGCTATGGAAAACAGGATAGAGGTTCCTCAAAAAATTAAAAATAGAACTACGTTATGATCCAGCAATCCAAATTCTGGATATATATCCAAAAGAATTGAAAGCAGGGACTTGAAAAAGTATTTGTATACCCATTATTCATTATTATTCACGAAAGCCAAGATATGGAAGCAACTTAAACGCCTATCAACAGATAAATGGATAAACAAAATGTGGTTTATATATACGGTGGGATATTCTTCAGCCTTAAAAAGGAAGGAAATTCTGACACATGCTACAACATGGATGAACCTTGAGGACATTCTACTAAGTGAAATAAGCCAGTCACAAAAAGACAAATACTGCATGATTCTGCTTATAAGAGGTATCTAGAGAAGTAAAATTTATAGACACAGAAATAGAATGGTAGTTACCAGGGGCTGGGGGGAAAGGAGAAAAGGGAGTTGTTTAACGGGTATAGAGTTTCAGTTTTACAAGATGAAAAAGTTCTGAAGATTTGTTTCATAACAATGTGAATATATTTAACACTACTGAACTGTACACTTAAAAATGGGTAAGATGGTGGGGCTTCCCTGGTGGCGCAGCGGTTGCGCGTCCGCCTGCCGATGCAGGGGAGCCGGGTTCGCGACCCGGTCTGGGAGGATCCCACATGCCGCGGAGCGGCTGGGCCCGTGAGCCATGGCCGCTGAGCCTGCGCGTCCGGAGCCTGTGCTCCGCGACGGGAGAGGCCGCAACAGAGGGAGGCCCGCATACCACAAAAAAAAAAAAAAAAAAAAAAAAGGTTAAGATGGTAAGATGTGTTTTTGCCACAATTAAAAACAAAAAGACTAGATTGAAGGCGTGAGCAGGTTACTATCTACTGTTTCCATAGACTTGAAGAGGAAGGGTTATTACATTATTATAATAGCCTTGATAGTGCTCTCATTGGATCACATTGGTTCCTTTGTGTAACATACATGCACACCCATGGCAAGAGCCAGGCATAAGTGCACCAGACACGGAGGGACTGGAGCCCAAGAATAAAGAGGGCCCTGGCACCAACCTTGTTGACTCCCAGCTGAGAGCCCCTGGTGGGGGTGGGAAGGAGACAGGATTGGCCTCAGAGCTTCACTGGTCTGAGCCTCTTAAGAGAGGAGAGGGTAGCTTCTGCTCTGGGAAGAAGAGGGCTGTGCGGCTGGAAGAGAGTAACTGTCAGGCCCCTGCAGAGATGTGAAAGGTTTGGGACATGAGAATTACTTTCCAAAGCAGAAATCAGAAGAAATCAGCCCCTTCCACAGCTGAGCTGCCTTTTGTGTGCAAGTCACTGATTCCCTGAGGTTCATTCACAGCTTCGTGATATCTCCCTGACTCCTCCAGCCTCTGCTCTCCATCACCTACCTTGACCCCCACCTCTTGTGTCTTCCTGATTTTAATACCTGTTTCCTGCCTTTGTTCATGCACTCCTTCATTTGCTCTTCCACTCATTCTTCTGTGCAGCCAATCATTCAATATATCACAGAGGTTAAGAGCACAGATTCTGGAGCCAAACTGCCTGGGTTCAAATCCCAGCTTTGCCCCTTTCTAGCTATGTGACCATGAGCAAGTTACTTAGCTTCTCTGTGCCTCCACTTCTCCATCTCTAAAATGAGTACTATTCAAAGACTAAAGGACTTACATCCATGTAAAGTGCTGAGACCCATGCCTGGCACAAAAGTATGTTAGGAACTCAAAGTATGCACTCAAAGTATGTTAGGTATGTTAGGTATGATCATTCATTCATCAAACATTCATAGTACCTACCACATATCAGGCACAAGCAAAGCAATACTGGGGCCATGAGAAAAAGAATCTAGATAAAGTGCCCCTGAGTTGTTCCCAGTCTAGTAGGGGAAACAGCCTTATAAGCAATTAGATATAAACCTAAATGAGAAATAAAGTGCTATTAGGGGGTGGGATAGGGAAGGTGGGAGGGAGACGCAAAAGGGAGGGAATATGAGGATATATGCATATGTATAGCTGATTCACTTTGTTATACAGCAGAAACTAACACAACATTGTAAAGCAATTATACGCCAATAAAGATGTTAAAAACAGGGGCTTCCCTGGTGGCGCAGTGGTTGAGAATCTGCCTGCCAATGCAGGGGACACGGGTTCGAGCCCTGGTCTGGGAAGATCCCACATGCCGCAGAGCAACTGGACCCGTGAGCCATAACTACTGAGCCTGCGTGTCTGGAGCCTGTGCTCTGCAAGAGGAGAGGCCGCGACAGTGAGAGGCCCATGCACCGCGATGAAGAGTGGACCCCACTCGCCGCAACTAGAGAAAGCCCTCACACAGAAACGAAGACCCAACACAGCCAAAAATAATAAATAAATATTTTTAAAAAACGAAAACCAAAACAAAACAAACAAAAAAACAAACGAACAAACAAAAAATGCTCTGGGGCATGAGGACAGAGAGAAAGGAGAAGCTGATTTAGCGGAGACGTCTTCACAGAAGTCAGGCATTTGTGCTGGACATTGTAATGACAGTATGAGATTCAAGAAGCTGAGACTGGAGACAGCCTCTCCCAGGTGGAGCTTGAACCTAGAAATATGTAAGTACTCGGGCAATGAAAAGAAGTGCTGTGTCCCTGGGGTCGGGTTGCCAGAGAAAATGCAGGACTCTCAGTTAAATTTGAATTTCAGACAAATATATAAATTTTTAGTACAAGGATGTCTCAAATATATTAAAAAATTATCTGTTAACTGAAATTCAAATATAACTGGGCGCCCTATATTATTTTTGCTGAATCTGGCATCCCTGCCCTGGGGAGAAAATGAGCCCTTTTGAAGCCTGTGCCCTGGGCCTGAGCTGTGTCCCCACCTCACCCATGTGTGGTTTGCCACCTTCCTGAGTCATTTGGCATTGTTGACTCCAGGCTCCAGAGGGACCCTGATGAACTGTCGGTGAATCATTCGGTGCCACTTTGTTATTAACAATCACGCTCCCCATGTCCAAGACAGAGATGATGGAAAAATCCCACATTTGTTCATTTTGTTGAAGGTCACTGGGTCTGCCATTTTTTGTTTTTTTGTTGCAGTACGCGGGCCTCTCACTGTTGTGGCCTCTCCCGTTGCGGAGCACAGGCTCCGGATGCGCAGGTACAGCAGCCATGGCTCACGGGACTAGCCGCTCCGCGGCATGTGGGATCCTCCCGGACCGGGGCACAAACCCGTGTCCCCTGCATCGGCAGGCGGACTCTCAACCACTGCGCCACCAGGGAAGCCCTGGGTCTGCCGTTTTTATGTTAGCTTCTTTATTTTTCTGAGATCACATCTCTCTCTTTTTCCTTTGAGATTCATTAGCTCTATGATGGAAGAGAATTCATTCCCTTCTTTGCTGTTAGACAGAGAAAGAGAGAGAGGAAAATTTTTAAAATACCAGCATAATGGAGTATCTGAAAACCGTACCCTTGGCTGGGAAATGCACTGAGGAGACCTAGGTCTCCATGGTGGGCCCAGAGTGTTACAGGCTGGTGGCATTTTGTGCCAACTCTTTGGGAGCCTCTCTCTGTAGCTTCGACCCACGCTGGGCCTTTAAAGCTTCAGGTGAGCAGCAGTGAGTGAAGAGGATCACCACCTGCAGAAGAGGAACCTGGCCATCCGCAACCAGGTCAGAGGCTGGGGAAACAAAAGGTGGTCCTCAGGACCCTCCCCTCCCTCATCCATAAAACATGCCTCTCGGAGTCATTTCACGCCCCAGCATCTGCCCGCTGTTCCAGAGAGGTACACCTATTCATCTCTCTCAAAAATGTTTATGGAGAAAAATTATCAGCAAGAGAAAACAAATTCTCCGGCAAGATATTGCCCTTTGCGAGATAACTATTGCTGTGGAAACGTTGACAATGGGGATGGTGTCTGGCATGAATGTGGTACGCCTGGGAGGACTGGGAGGTGCCCCTCTACAAAAATCCCCGGAGCAGGGAGGTTCTGCCACCTAGGAGCCTGTCTATCTGGCTTGGCTGAAAGATATGGTTACAATGAAATTTCTGAGACTAAAGGGAAGTGGGAGGAGGTGTCCTTTTCTTCTCCAGGCACTCAAAGCTTGCTCAGGCTCCCAGGCCAGAAGACACAACACAAAATGTAATCACTGAGATGAAAGGGAAGAACCTACAACCAAGATTACTCTACCCGGAAAGGATCTCATTCAGATTCGATGGAGAAATCTAAAGCTTTACAGACAAGCAAAAGCTAAGAGAATTCAGCACCACCAAACCAGCTCTACAACAAATGCTAAAGGAACTTCTCTAAGTGGGAAACATAAGAGAAGAAAAGGACCTACAAAAACAAACCCAAAACAATTAAGAAAATGGTAATAGGAACATACATAATGATAATTACCTTAAACGTGAATGGATTAAATGCTCCAACCAAAAGACCCAGGCTCAGTGAATGGATACAAAAACAAGACCCATATATATGCTGTCTACAAGAGACCCACTTCAGACCTAGGGACACATACAGATTGTAAGTGAGGGGATGGAAAAAGATATTCCATGCAAATGGAAATCAAAAGAAAGCTGGAGAAGCAATACTCATATCCAATAAAATAGACCTTAAAATAAAGAATGTTACAAGAGACAAGGAAGGACACTACATAATGATCAAGGGATCAATCCAAGAAGAAGATATAACAATTATAAATATATAGGCACCCAACATAGGAGCACCTCAATACATAAGGCAACTGCTAACAGTTATAAAAGAGGAAATGGACAGTAACTCAATAATAATGGGGGACTTTAACACCTCACTTACACCAATGGACAGATCACCCAGACATAAAATTAACAAATGACACAACAGACTAGAGAGATTTAATTGATATTTATAGGACATTCCATCCCAAAACAGACTACACTTTCTTCTCAAGTGCACATGGAACATTCTCCAAGATAGATCACAACTTGGGTCACAAATCAAGCCTTGGTAAATTTAAGAAAACTGAAATCATATCAAGCATCTTTTCCAACCACAATGCTATGAGATTAGAAATCAATTACAGGGGGAAAAAAAACGTAAAAAACACAAACACATGGAGGCTAAACAATGTTACTAAACAACCAAGAGATCACTGAGGTAATCAAAGAGGAAAACAAAAAATACCTAGAGACAAATTACAATGAAAACGTGACAATCCAAAACCTATGGGATGCAACAAAACAGTTCTAAGAGGGAAGTTTATAGCAATACAATCCTACCTCAAGAAACAAGAAAAATCTCAAATAAAGGCGAATTCTATCAAACATTTAGAGAAGAGTTAACATCTATCCTTCTCAAACTCTTCCAAAAGATAGCAGAGGGAGGAACACTCCCAAACTCATTCTATGAGGCCACCATCACCCTGATACCAAAACGAGACAAAGGCGTCACAAAGAAAGAAAACTACAGGCCAATATCACTGATGAACATAGATGCAAAAATCCTCAACAAAATACTAGCAAACAGAATCCAACAGCACATTAAAAGGATCATACACCATGATCAAGTGGGATTTATCCCAGGGATGCAAGGATTCTTCAATATAGGCAAATCAGTCAGTGTGATACACCATATTAACAAACTGAAGAATAAAAACCATATGAGCATCTCAATAGATGTAGAAAAAGCTTTTGACAAAATTCAACACCCATTTATGATAAAAACTCTCCAGAAAGTGGGCATAGAGGGAACCTACCTAAACATAATAAAGGCCATATATGACAAACCCACAGCAAACATCATTCTCAATGGTGAAAAACTGAAAGCACTTCCTTTAACATCAGGAACAAGACAAGGATGTCCACTCTCAACACTCTTATTCAACATAGCTTTGAAAGTCTTAGCCATGGCAATCAGAGAAGAAAAAGAAATAAAAGGAATACAAATTGGAAAAGAAGAAGTAAAACTGTCACTGTTTGCAGATGAAATGATATGGCAAGGATATACAATGGAGAAAAGACAGTCTCTTCAATAAGTGGTGCTGGGGAAACTGGACAGCTACATGTAAAAGAATGAAATTAGAACACTCCCTAACACCAGACACAAAAATAAACTCAAAATGGATTAAAGACCTAAATGTAAGACCACACACACTCTAAAACTCGTAGAGGAGCATAGGAAAAACACTCTTTGACATAAACCACAGCAACATCTATATACATAGCTCATGCAGCTCAATATTAAAGAAACAAACAACCCAATCCAAAAATGGGCAGAAGACCTAAATAGACATTTCTCCAAAGAAGACATACAGATGGCCAAGAAGCACATGAAAAGCTGCTCAATATCACTAATTATTAGAGAAATGCAAATCAAACCTAGAATGAGGTATCACCTCACACCAGTAAGAATGGGTATTCATCAGAAAATCTACAAACAACAAATGCTGGAGAGGGTGTGGAGAAAAGGGAACCCTCTTGCACTGTTGGTGGGAATGTAAATTGATACAGCCACTATGGAGAACAGTATGGAGGTTCCTTAAAAAACTAAAAATAG
>NC_041222.1:26918247-26926330 GCF_002837175.3 Physeter macrocephalus
TGTGGTACATAGATACAATGGAATATTACTCAGCCATAAAAAGGAATGAAATTGGGTCATTTATAGAGACTTGGATGGATCTAGAGACTGTCATACGGAGTGAAGTAAGTCAGAAAGAGAAAAACAAATATCGTATATTAATGCATATATGTGGAACGTAGAAAAATGGTACAGATGAACCGGTTTACAGGGCAGAAATAGAGACTCAGATGTAGAGAACAAACATATGGACACCGGGGGGAAAGTGGTGGTGGGGGGATGAATTGGGAGATTGGGATTCACGTATATACACTAATATGTATAAAATAGATACCTAACAAGAACCTGCTGTATAATAAATAAATAAATAAAATAAAATTCAAAAATTCAAAAAAAAATGTAATCACTGAAAGAAGCGACCCCCGGCCCCAACCCTGTCTCAGCTGCTTCAGGCAAGAGGGTTTTAATCATCAGGTGCCATAGACATAGGACTGAGGACATACAAGTTTTTTAAGACCCTAGAAAAATCCTTGCACACCACAAACGTTCTCATCGACTCCAATTTACAAAATGAAAATTCCAAAATTGAAATTTAACTAAATGTCCATGAAATACAGTATTATGTCAACTCCCTAAATTGTTCAATTTGTTATCCATAAAAATGTTATATCTGAAAACGTTGAGTGGATTCTTTCACTTCAAGTTATCCCTAACTCTGCACGATGATTTCTGAGAAATCATAGTCACTAAAAATTAAATTGGCAAAATAATCTTGAAAACTAAACTATTGAAAATGCCCTCAAGACTATTTTAAAGCAAAATAATTGCATTTGTAGTGGAATATGGGGGCATTTTGATGTGTGCTATGACATGCGGTGGTGCATGTAAAAGTTAGACTGCTTGGCTCCCACAAAGGTAATTGAACAGCCTTGGTCCCCTGGGACCAGGCCCAACGAAAGGTTTAAAGAGAACATGTGGACACAGACAGGGCAATGAAGGTTTTTGTAGCCAACTGAACTGCTTTGTTCTTATAAACCTAGAGGCCTTCTATGCTGGAAGGATCCCTGGCCATCATGGAGTCCAGTGTAAAGACAGGGCCAGTCTCTGGGTCTCTAGACACCAATCCTCTTTGTATAGGATGAGACATCTGAGGCTCAGAGAGGGGCAGATCATCCCATAGGTCACCCAGCCAAAGCATTCATCAAGCGCCATAGACACAGGGCTGAGGACCTATAGGCTTAGAGATGGGACTCCAAGACTCCTCCCTCCTAGACTTTGCCTTGGCCACGATACCATGCCTGGACTTCCTTCTTCCTTCACCAAAACACTGAGGCAGCCCCCTTGTCCTTAGCAGAATATCTAGATATCTTTAAAGATCACTGATTGCTTTGATTTTTTAGGGTCCAGCTCATACTCTTAGATGCCTGTTGATGTCTGCCAACCACTTGTTCATCCTATGGCTTTCCCAACCTTAGTCTAGGTTGGGATAAGGCCCACCTTATCCTGTGCAAAACACTTAGATCAAGATCTCCTTTACAGCAGGGCTCAGCTAGCTGACCAGCTGGCAGATCCAAGTGCCATACCTACAGTTTGAGAACTGGACTGTGCCCTCTGCCGCCCCCTTGTGGCCACTAGGAGAGGTGCACTGCTTGGGACCCACCCATGTGTGCCAAGCCCTTTTGAGAGAGCTTGATTACTCCTGCTGGACAGGCTTCTTTATTCCCGGATGGCTGGCACCTGGACAGCATTCATCTCCTCCACGCCTGCTCTTCCAGTTTATTGCCCATGGCAACTTCAGCATCCTCACTGAGCAATCAGTCCATCAACTCCCTGGTATTAATTAAGCACAGGTCAATGGAAATAAACCTGGGGATGGGGGATTGCAGAGGGGATGTAAGATGTAGTCCATGACCTTGAGGTGTTCAGAGTCAATAAGAAGAGTCAAAACACACAAAAAGATTTTAATAACTTGATGTTCGACTGTTCTGTGCCAAGAACTTTAAGAATTAAGAAATGAGGTGAAATAGTTGAGGAGGCCCTGGAGAGAGCAGATTTGAACTGGTGTTTGTAAGAAAGGAAGTATTTCAAAAACAAAAGTGTAAAGGAAAAACACTCCTGGGAGTTCCCTGGTGGCCTAGTGGTTAGGATTCTGGGCTTTCACTGCCGTGGCCTGGGTTCAATCCCTGGTTGGGGAACTGAGATCCTGCAAGCCGCGTGGCGTGGCCAAAAAATAAAAAATAAAATAAAATAAAGGAATATACTCCTACGTATCTCCTCTAATCTCATTCTACCACCACACTACTTCTGGCACCAGATATGTGAGTTTTCCAAACATCAAGCAATTCTGTGACACCAGCTGGGTATCCAACAATTTAACTCAACTCTGACACTATTCACCAGGAGACAGCATCAGATCCCATAGATTAAGGGCTTAGTCCCACAGACCATACCCCCCCCACCTTCAGATGGCCAATCGCAAGTCCAGTTCCCTGTGCTTCTGACAGACCAGTTATAACTTGGAGATTCCCACTACCCCCTCCTCAGGTTTGATTAATTTGCTAGAACAGAACTCAGGAATTACTAGATTACTGGTTATTACAAAAGGATATAACTCAGGAACAGCCAGATGGAAGAGACACAGGGCAAGGTATGTGGGAAGGGGCACAGTGAGCTTCCATGCATTCTCCAGGGCACCACTCTTTCCAAATGTGTTCACCAACCCAGAAACTCTCCACCCTCTACTCTTGAGTTTTCAAGGAGGTTTCATTACATAGGCACGACTGATTAAAAATTAGCCATTAACAAGTAATTCAACCTCCAGCCCCTCTTCCCTTCCTGGAAGGGGGGCTGAAAGTTTCAACACTCTAATCACTGGTCGTTAGTCCCCCAGCAACCAGCCCCCAGCCCGAGGAGCTTTCCAAAAGTCACCTCATTAACATAAACTCAGGTGTGGTTGAAAGGGGCTTGTTCAGAATAACAAAAGACACCCATTTCACATTTGTGCTCTTAACACTTAAGAAATTCCAAGGGTTTTAGGAGCTCTGTGGAAGGAACCGGATGAAGACCAAATATATACCTCTTATTGTAAATCAAAACATCACAAGAAGGAAAAGAAGAAGAGTACTCTGTAAGGAAGTAACAGCCAGGAGAAGTAACAACTAAGAAAAAAATTATGGCTAAAATAGTATTTCCAAGATAAAAGATAAAATGGAGATGAACTCTCTTCTTATTACCTTCTCCTCTGGGTGCTCCTACCACCTTCTTCACTTTGTTCTTCTTCTTTGCACAGCACACATCGCCCTTGGACACTAATGTCCTTCCTGCTATTCATTAGGACCCTGTTGGTTGCAAGTAACAGCAAATTAAATTAGCTTAGGCAAAAAAGAAATTTATGAATTGAAATAATTGAGAAGGACATGGACAGCAGTGGCAAAGGGTATGACCAAACCCAGGGTTGACACAATGTCACAGTGTCATCAACTTTCGTGAGTGTTCTCTCCCTCCCTCCCTCCCACACCCCATCTCCACCTCCATCTCTCTCTTACCCTCCCTCCTCCTCTCCCTCTCCCTCTCCATCTCTACCTATGTTTTTCACTCTGTTCTCACTCTTTGAGAGCCTCATTCTCCCCTACCACAGCTGGGCTTCCTCCAAAAGTCATGGAGGATGGCCTTCAAGGTAACCAGTACAACCAGTACTTCTAGTTGTGACCCCAGAAGTCTTCCCCACTAGTTCCATCAGAAGACTCCCCAGGAAAGACTTCTACTGGCCCAGTAAATGATAGAGGCAATGACCCTTCTATGTTCTTCCCTTTATCAAGGGGCTAGAAGTCTGGGAAGTGCATGTTCCAGAATCCCTGCCTTCAGAGACAGCAGTTCTTCAAGGAGAAGCACTTGCCAAGATGTGAAAGGCAGAATAAAGCAGAAGCCAGGTTTTCGCTCCTCTGGCACTGTCAAACTTTAGGCTTAGGCAGACATGACATTGTGCAGTGGTCTCTAAGTATTTTCCTGAAAATCTCGTGCCTCAGGATGGGAGGCAGCTGTGATCATCCCTACTGGTTTCCTGACTTCCTTCAAATTCCTGTCTATGGAAGCTGGAGGCCTTCCTTGACCTTCGTCCAGATTTTCCAATGATTTTGTAAGGACTTGATGCCCTTCATTAAGTCCCTTCCTTCTTAAAATACCTCGAGCAGTTCCTGTTTGTGACCATATCCTAACTGATACATGAATACACCCCAAGGGTGGAGCATGGGGTAAGGTCTGTAACACTAAAGAAGGAAGAAGGGGAAGAGTGTGCTAGCAGCCAAATCAAGAGCAACCACATTTCCCCATGAAAAACAGTGGGAGGCAAGTTCAGGTGGGTGGAATGGGGTAAGACTAGGGAAGGCGCTGAATGCCAGGCATTCAGAATTGATCTACCCGGGAAACAGGAAGTCAGGTGAATATGATGCCAAGGGCCACATTTTAGGGTAACCAGTGGTGGTGGTATGGGACAAGTTAGGGTGTGGGCAACAGAAAGGAGACAGTGACAACAGAGGTGCCCTAGAACGGGAGAGATGTGAAAGCACAAAAAAAGGTGCACCTGAGAGCTGTGTTGAAAAAAAGGATATTTTGGTATGTCACATTTAAGGACTTAATAATAGCTGCCATTTATGAAGTTACAATTAATTATACATCAGATAATCTGCTAAATTTTTTTACTTATGTTAGGTATAACCCTGCAAGGCAGGAATCACCTACATTTATAAATGAGAAAACCCAGGGTCAGGAATAGTAACTGATATGCTCAGTGTCAATCAGCTAGAGGTCACAGCCAGGACGTGAACTCACTTCTATTGCTCTTCAAGGCCTGCACTCATTCCCCCAAGCTATGCTGCTTTTCTTCCAAAACTGGTCCTTATAACAGTACAAAGGGCCAACCTTGACCCTCACTGGGCAAGAGGCAGTGGAGGACAATCTAAAGGGCAAAGCCTTTGTCCCTCTGACACAAAGCCCTAAGAAGACTACAATCATGAGGAAGCAATGTGACAAATCCAAACTGAGGGATATTCTGCAAAACAACTGGCCTGGTCTCTTGAAACATGTCAGGGTCATAAAAGACAAAAAATAAAGACTGGAATGCCAAGCTCTAGATGAGAAGAGACTAAAAAATGTGACAACTAAATACAATGAATGATCCTGAATTGGATGCTGAATCAAAAAAAAAAAAACGCTATAAAGGACATTTTATAAACAATTGGTAAAGTAAACCAAATATCAAATAGTAATGTATTAATGTTAAACTTCCTAAGTGTGATAATTTTACTGTGGCTTTGTGGAAGAATGCCATTGTTCTCTGGAGATGAGCTGAAATATTTAGTAGTAAATCAAGCGCTTGCAAGTCATTCTCAAACGAATTAGCAAAATTGATAGAGAGATAGATGGATGGATAGATAGATACAACTAAAAAATATTGCTCACCATCTGGTTCTCCAAGAATGAAGTCTCTAGCCACTGCAGTCGCTGACGTTTAGCATGCCCTGAAAGGAGTTCAGGATGGAGATCAGGAACAAGGCACTCTGATCTGGAAAAACCGGCAGAACAGGCCTTCAGATAGTTAGATATTTTCAGGAGGAAATTTTATGAACCCAATTTCTTGCATCTTCTCATACCTAGAAAAGCACTAAAATCATTAATGGAGACATCTGCTCCCTGTGACCAGCAGCAACCTTCTGCAGAGATGTGTACTTGATTGCACGTACCCCCTTCACCAAAATCATATATACACCGACCTCTCCCCCACCTCTTTGGAGCAGTCCTCAGAGGTATCTGAGAGGCTGTCTCCCAGGCTATAGTCCTCAGTAAGTCCCCAAATGAAACTGAACTCACAGCTCTCAGGTTGTGCAGTTTTGTTTTGTTTCTTTCAGTCGACAATAGGTAGAGTGCAGATGTGGCAAAACGTTAAAAATTAAAGGGTCTGTGGGGTTGGTTGTACTATTCTTGCAATTTTTCTGTAGTTTGAAATCTTTCACAATAAAAGGTTTAAAAATTTTTTAAATGCATCCATCCCTACTCCAAAACAAACAAACAAAAAAACCAAGGAAAGAAAGGAGGCCTTTAAATCGAACATACCTGAGTCCGGCTCTTATTAGCGGTGTGACCTCTGAGCCCTCACGTCCTCAGCTGGAAGATGGGTGTTAGTGCCCCACCAGGCTTCTGTGGGACGACGAAGCCTGGAGCACAGTGGCCAGCACAGCGTCCTCTTGTGTTCTGTGTCCACATTTGTTCTCCTACCTTCCTCCCGCCTAATCCCCGCTTCTCAGAATCCGTTACACTGGTCTCTGAGGGAGATTTGCTCAGGATAAATAAGAAGAACCACATGTCCCTTAGAATGCACAGGTGAGGTGACATGATGCCCTGCAGGGACACACTGCCTGAGAGGCAGGCTGGCTGACCCTCTGAACGTTGGGTCTTGGGAACAAAAGTAAGAAATGCCTCCACCCATGATTTCTTGGTTCACACCGTGGATCAGAGCTCAGAGACTAGCCAGAGCTTCTCAAAGTGGGATAGTTGGCTCGTCTGAGCAGAATCAGCTGTGGTTCATGTAAAAATGCAGATTCCTGAGCCCCACTAGGCTCTGAGTTGGCTTCTCTGCAGTGTTGGCAGTGTACATTCTCATGCTGTTTTCTGAGGTGATTCTGAGGCACACTCGGAGTTTAAGCACCCTTGACCCACACCGTGGCCAGGGTGAACGTGCTACTTTACAGCAAAATTGGTCCATTGGAGAAGTGGATTCCTGTGGCTAGAGCCTAATAATAACATTAAAAGGTTATACCCACCACAAAAATGTCCACAAATGGGAACAAACGGAAATAACGAATCGCGCTGTACATAAAGATAAAAGCAGGAGACTTAGGAAAGCAATGTTTCTCTCTGGGCTTTGCCAGCTCCAGACTCAAAGTATATGAATGAAATGCTGCCCCAGTCTTGGGGGTGAGGGGACCCCCCAAATCCATCACTGTCTGCACCTTGGGACTAGAGCGATCAGAGCGAGGCCCAGGCAGAAGGAACCCCTCCACTCAACATGACTCTAGGAAGCCACAAAAGCCAGCAGTTCCCTCTTCTGGACATGTGCAATAAATGGTGATTCTACAGCATCTTGCAAACCCCAAGGGCTCCAGAAATTCCAGTGACTGAGAGGCTGAATTAGATTCTGCCCTGGATCTGATGGGACCTCTCCCACTGGCCTTACAGGACTCTGTCTGGGGATGGTCACTCTGTGGGCTGCCACCTGGGTGAAAGAAGCTGACAGGGATCACCTGTTTTACCCTGGGGCCAGGTGAGGGCTTCTTGGTGGACATTTGGTTTGGAAGGTGCTGGGCTCCTCTCTCTTCCAGCCAGGAGATCAGATCATTTGGCCGGGAGAGCTCCCCTCTGATCCTGAGAATCTTCTATTCCAAACCAGCTCTGGGCAGGCATTTACCCACATGGTCAGAGTTATTTTGGGAGATTCAACATCCTGCACTCAGTCCCAGGGAGGGAAAGAGACAATTGGGCAGTCTCCAGCCCCACTCCATCCCCAAACTGAGACAGATGACAGACTGCCCTTTGCAACTTTAACTCTTTCCTGGCTCTGGCTAAGAACAATGCACACCCTCAGGTAAGGCTCAGATGGCAGCATGGTAACCATTGTCATTCAAGAAAAAAATAAAATGTAGCAGTAGAAAATTATGCGTGGAAAATGACTTTTAAAAATTGTCTTTAAGAAAAACAAATACCGTATGCTAACACATATATATGGAATCTTTAAAAAACAAAAACAGGGCTTCCCTGGTGGCGCAGTGGTTGAGAATCCGCCTGCCGATGCAGGGGACACAGGTCCGTGCCCCGGTCCGGAAGATCCCACATGCCGCGGAGCGGCTGGGCCCCTGAGCCGTGGCCGCTGAGCCTGCGCGCCCGGAGCCTGTGCTCCGCAACGGGAGAGGCCACAACAGTGAGAGGCCCGCCTAGCACAAAAACAAAAACAAAAACAAAAACCGTTCTGAAGAACCTAGGGGCAGGACAGGAATAAAGACGCAGACGTAGAGAATGGACTTGAGGACACAGGGAGGGGGAAGGGTAAGCTGGG
>NC_041222.1:26926344-27032884 GCF_002837175.3 Physeter macrocephalus
CATGAAGAACCTAGGGGCAAGATGGGAATAAAGACGCAGACGTAGAGAATGGACTTGAGGACACAGGGAGGGGGAAGGGTAAGCTGGGACGAAGTGAGAGAGTGACATGGACATATATACACTACCAAATGTAAAACAGAAAGCAAGTGGGAAGCAGCCACATAGCACAGGGAGATCAGCTCAGTGCTTGTGACCACCTAGAGGGGTGGGATAGGGAGGGTGGGAGGGAGATGCAAGAGGGAAGAGATATGAGGATATATGTATATGTATAGCTGATTCACTTGGTTATAAAGCAGAAACTAACACACCATTGTAAAGCAATTATACTCCAATAAAGATGTTAAAAAAATTATAAAATAAAAATTGTCTTTAAATATTACAACGAAAATGAGAGGATGGAAATTGCATCAGAAGAACATCTGTGTGTGTGTGGTTTAACATTGAAGAAATAAATCACTTTCCCAACTGTAGGGCTTAAAGTAATATCGTACCTTTTAGGAACTCCGAAGTTTATTTTGGAGATGAGAATCAGATTAAAGGCCTCAGATTTATAGTTTTACACACTAGCACACAAAGTCATTCGCATTAGAACCCAGGTAAGTGTAATCTTGGAGGTTTTGATGTTTGCTGCCTTTATGCCTTCTTTTTCAATGGTTTCCTACAGTGTTGGGGAGCTGCGCCTTGTACAGGAGAGGAGCTCTGTGAAAAGAAGGGAGAAAGGCAGGCAGCAGGGAGCAGAGTCTGTGATGATCCAACAAGGGTGACAAGTGCCCTTTTGCATGTGGAATGTCGGTGGTTCCTCACTGGTGTGGTTTATTAGGGCCTGAGGTGATAACTCATATTTAAGAACGCTGCTTTGCTGGATCTCTATGGGATTCAGTTGCACACACAGTCACTCAGGGCCTAGCGTTTGGCAGGTGCTGAGGGAATCCTGGGGGTGGACAGCAATGAATCATGCACAGCCCCAACGACTTGCCCTCCAGAAGTCTCTCAAGGACAGGAGAGTCACACATCCTGGGCACCTGGCATCCCCCAAAACAAATCAACCTGGAACTGTGAGACCCCCATAGACAAAAACCTGACGGTGCCAGTGGGCTTGTATCTTAGTCTTCTGAGGCTGCAGAAAAACGCTGCTCTGTTCTTGATCATCACAAAACAAGCACAGCCTTCCTTCTCCACCTCTACTGGTTGGCCTCAGCTCTGGTCTGCCCTGGTCCTGGCTCCTCGCAGAAGCAGTGCCTGACTCGGCCTAACCAGCCCTGGAGATATCCTTATTTCTCACTGCTCCTCCCCACCCCATCCCCACCTCATCTCCTTGGGACCTGGGCTGACCTCCTGCCCACCACCGCCCCCCCCCACCCTGTCTGGTTCCTTTCTGTCACACTCTCTGCTTCCTCCTTGATCATGGGCTCCAAGCCCCTTCTACTGTGCCTTCAGGCTGCCTGACCCAGAATTTTATGCCCTCAGACTTCTCTGGCTTACTTCTGGCTTTTCCTGGCCTAACCTGTCATGCTGCCAGGTGACGATGGTAGCCTTCAAGACTGCCATCAGACCAAAGTTTGAGACTCAAAAAGTCACTGCATTTGGTGGGTTGCAAACCCCATAATTTAGACTGCAATTGCTAGAGGATAGGCAGTTTGACCATTAAGATGCATCCCTGCAAATCAACCAATTTTCTTTTCTAGCACTCACTTGCTGATCAGGTGCCCTACTGGCATCAAAGGAACTTTTAAACTGGTTCTAAAACTTAAGATACAGCAGCGTCCCTGGAGGGCTTTCTGGGCCACAACACCCAGTTTCTGATTCTGAAGGTCTGCAAGTTGGAATTTATATTTCTAACAGGTTCTCAGGTGAAGCTGATGCTCTGGTCCTGGGACCTCACTTTAAGAACCCTTGCTCTAGTCCAGTGGTTTTCAAACTTGGCTGCACATTGGACTCATCTGGGGAGATAAAAAAATGTAGACTAATTCCTGAATCAACCCTCAGAATTCTGATTTAATTGGTCTGGAATACAGACTGGTCACTAGATGTTGTATAAGCTCTGTGGGTGATTCTAAATTTTCAGCTGGAGTTGAGAGGTCTGCTCTCGTACATTTCATCAGCAGAAGCTGGGCTAGGGGTGGGGAGCCCTCTTTATCTCCCATGAGGACAGTTGCCTGAGATCACCAGATAAAATATAGGACACCCAGTTAAATTTGAATTCTAAATAAACAACAAATAATATTTTACTATAAGTATATCCCAAATATTGCATGGATGTCCATTTTTGTTATTGTTATTTTGTTTCATTTTTTTCTAAATCTGGCAACACTGCCCTTAGACACTCCACGACATGGAATGAGAAACACTGATCTGCCAGCTCCCATTTTATAAATAGTAACATCGAGGCCGCAGAGGTCATGTAGGAAGTCAGAAGAGAGCCAGGATAAGAACTCAGCAGTCTTGACCTCCATCCAAAACTCTTTTCCTTCCATCACACTTAACTGTGCTAAAGACACTTGTATCCTTCTCTTGTTAGGGGGTTATTGTCAGTCTCCTGGAGGTGACTTCAAAGGGGTGAGTCTGATTTATGTCCTCTCTGCTGCTGTCCCAGTCCTCCACCCTCCCTTTCTACTGCTGCAGGTACCATAGAGGCTGTCCTGGGGTTTGGCCATTCTCAGGGCCATATAATTAATGGCCACCTTGAAGAGGAAGTGGGCTGGAAGTGGTCCCGGCCACATACAGCCGTGAGGGAGAGCCCATAATTGGGTAACACAAGGACAAGTGGGATTTGTCACAGGCAAATGACAGGCAAAGAATGTTGGGAGAGGCCCACTTAATTCACAGAGACCCTTGGAATTAGTTGTAAATTCTCTGGGAAGAAATCAAGGCAGCCGCATAAACAGCTCAATTAAATTGTCGGCTCAACATTCAGTGCGCAGTAATGGTCAAAACACAGCCTTTAATCTAGATATAGAGGATTACCTTTTGACCAGCAACGAGATTCCTAAGATTTGTTGTACCTGAGGTGGAGGGAACAACAGAGCTGGCTCAGCGACACCGTGGACAGGCTTGTGTGTCAGCACGACTGGGACTTGTGTGGAAGGGGCTACCTGGACCCCGCAACCTTCCTGGAGCCCCCTCCGGATGCTGGGAAGACAGGGATGAATCTCGTTCTGCTTCCTCTGCGGAAGAGACACAGTCTGGGAACAGATCCCCTGAACACATCTGCTTTAAAAATGTGGCAAGTCTGACATGCTCCCACCTCCAGACCAAAGCTAAAGCCACTAGCACCAGGTCCGAGGCAGAGAGATGGCGAGCTTTAGCCCTCTGCTCTTCTCCCCTCCATGATCAGCCACTCACGTTCACTCATTCATTTCGCAAATATTGATCCCATGCCTGCTAGGTGTCAGGCCCTGTTCTTGACACAGAAGATGTGCAGTGAACAAAGAGTAAAGATCCCTACCCCATCGTGGGGCAAGACAAAGAATAAACAAGAACAATAAGTAAAATATGCTGTGTGTGAAAACTCAGAAAAATAAAGCAGGGATGAGGATAGGAAGTGTTGAGCGTGGAGGACAATTCTAGATATGGTGCCCAGGAGAGGCTTCACTGAGCACGTGCCATTTAAAAAAAGACCAGAAGGGAGTGAATGGTGACACCAGTGGGGAAGCATTCCAGGCAGAGGAGATGTAGTGCAAAGGCCCAAGGTGAGAGAGGGTTCAAGGAACAGCAAAGAGGCTGCCTGGCTGGAGTGGGAATTTAAGGGGACTAGGTCATGTGAGGCCTTATGGGCCACTGTAACTATTTTTGGCATCTATTAGGGACATAGGGATTTTTTTTTTTTTTTTTTTTTTTGGCTGCAAGCATGCCATGTGGGAACTCCCGACCAGGGATCGAACCTGTGCCCCCTTCGGTGGAAGCACAGAGTCTTAACCACTGGACTGCCAGGAAAGTCCCGGGACATGGGGATTTAATGGGGGATTTAATCAGATTCATTTTTAATAGGATCACTGGCTGCTGCGTTGAGAAAGAAACCAGGAAATGGGTAGGATACGCCTACCCATTTATATGATACAGTCAAGGGATGAAGGAGTTGGACCGGGGTAGGAGCAGTGGAGGTGGTGAGACATGGTAGGATTCTGCATATTCTTTGCTGATGGGTTGGATGGAGCAGGAATAAAAAAGGTGTCAAGGATGACTGAGGGTTTTGCTTCAGGTCTTCACTGAGGATTAATGACTCTCAAATCCATGCTTCCAGCCCAGACTCCCAGGCTGGTACATAGCAAGGGACTGACATTAACATTTGACAGACTGAACTGAAAAAGTTCTGTTTGATGAATCTGTTGGGATGGTGGCACCATTTTTCTAGGCCTCCACCAATGGCAGAGCCTACCTCTAGATATTGGGAGTGCAGAGAAAAGAGCTGCCATGTCCCCACCTTGGTCTAAAGTGAGAACTTGAGACAGGGCAGAAACAGGAACAGGACCACACCCAACCCTTCCAATAAGAAAACTGGGAACAAGAAGGGGGGATGTAAAAGTAAAAAATGCCAAGAATGATGGCCATAGAATTGGGTTTGTGATGTCAAAGAGACTGGATGCCAATCCCAGCCATGCCTCTTGACTCAACCTCTTCCTTTCACTGGTCCGTCTTCTCTCTGAAATGGGGTGGCTGGCTTTCTGAAGAGTCTGTCCAGCTCTAACCATCTATAGTGTTCTGATCCTTTTCTTACAAGTCCCTGTCTCCTCTAACCATTTGACACACTGCTTCTCCAACATCGTCTTTCGGGAACTTTTCTGTTTCCTTTCAGACTGATTATTTCTGACTCTGAGTCTTGTAAGATGTCACTATCAGTTCCCAAAGGAAAACACCCATGTGTTTTTTGGCCTGTCTGAATAAATACTACCTTAGGTCAGTTACTCCGTCTGTAAACTGGGAATAACATGAGATTGTAGGGATGCTGAGGAGGGTTAATTATATACAGAACATGTAGGGGTTGAGCAGATACACAAGTGCTCTGGAAGTTTTGGGCATAATACTATAGCATTACAATAATTTTGGCTTGCAAATTATACCCCAGCAGAGGCATCACATGGAAAAGTGGGTCTGACCCCATGGCCTGCTGAAACTGAAATGGGAAAAATAAGTTGTGAAATATAACTTCTCTTCCTAAACCTTTGGAAAAGGCAGAGATCACTCTTCCATGTGCAACCCACGTGCAGGGAACAAGTTTCCAGATCCTGGAGAAGACTCTCTTGCCCAGGGTGTCCTGGCCTGCTGCCAGGATCTGGCCATTCCTCCTTCCTGAACCCAGAAGCAGAGATGGGAAGGAAGGGAGCAGGAGAGGATTTGTGGTTGGTTGAAAGGTGGGGCTCGCAAGGAGAATGTCCTTGCCTTTCAGGTTTTCTATTTGAGCCTCTCTTACTTGTGGGATAATTAAGTGCTTATACAGTAGAGGAATGATTTAAAGGGTAATCTGAGATAGTTAAGTCTAGGGACACCCAAAATAAACATCTTAGCTCAGGTCAACTTCTGGGTCCTCTCACCATCCCCCAGACACCCCACAACCCTCCCCCCACATCATAGATTATTTCCTATGAAATTCTAAAAAAGTAGATCTCAGGCAATGAAGGGGCTGTATACTTGTTGATGATGTCTGTGACTATGTCGTCACATAGTGGGTTTGTAAAATTTAACTGGCTCATAGAGGATGACAGTCCTGTATGACCAGAGGGGAAGAGCAAATAGCTTGATCCTGAAGGGACAGTTTGCAGTCAATTCCACTGCATCACTGTTTGTGGCTGAGTGGACAGAGCACAGGCTTCAGAGTAAGACCCAGGTTGGAGTCCTGGTTCTGCCACTTCCCCACGGTGGCCTCAGGCAGGGGAAGAGGCCCTCCCTGCCCAAGATACTCAGACTGCGAGTCTGACCTCCACCTCCAGTTCTGGCCAAAAGAGTCACTGGCCTTGCTCCCTGCCCTAACAGGTCCCACTTTTCCTACGGGATACAGGAAAAAATAGATTCCCCCAAAACCCATCTATAATATACAGGTTGCCAGTGGAGGTAATTAATGATTTGGACTATCATCCTAATAAGTTAGCATCCTTAGAGAATTTCTCAGGTGTCAATTCATACCTTAGGGTATGTCATATTCTGGAGCTTGATCAGCCTAATTCAAAGGAGCACCGGTTCTACTGGCAGTTACCTCATTTCTAGGCAGCTCCTCTTCCTCGGCAGAGCATATGCCGCCTCCCAGGAAAAGCTTTACCGAGCAAGCTGTGCTCCTCACTCGGCCTCAGTTTCCGGATTTTAATAATCAGAGAACGACCTTAAATTGCAAAGTAGAGACTAGTAGAAATGACACAATTTCGGCGCCACCATACCGGGAACTGGCATCCAGGCCCACCTGGATGATCTTCCTCTGAGCCTCAATTTCTCCGTCTGTAAAATGAGGGCCCTGGATTAAATGGAGCCTTGCCAGCTCCTACAATCTTAGGCTTTAAACGTTCCCACAGTTCGCTCTGCCAGGTTGGCCGTGAACAGGGTTAAAGCCACGACTTCCTCAGAGGTGAAAAGGTAATCAAACATTCCGACCTCCCCTTAGCTTGGCTCTCCAACTGGTGGGGGGCCGGACCCCTGCCGCCTATCCTGGCCGCATCCGTCATCTGGATTGCTAAAACGCTCATTTGCATAAGGATTCCTCCGAAGGTCTGGCACAGTGGGCTGAACCGGAGTCTTCGTCCGTTTAAGTAGGGAATAGACACCCTGTGCCTAAGGGGTCTCGGCACCGCAATTCCTCCAAGCGGGTCACGCCGTAAACTAGAAAAGCCCCGTGTCCCCAACAGTGGGGATCCCTGGGTAGCACAGCGCGCGGGTCCCGGGGAAGGGTTTGGCCTCTGCGCGCTGCAGGCTTAGGCTGGCAACCTCTCGCCCTAGGCGGCGGCGGACTGCGAGCGAGGCGGGGCCGGTTGCGCCGCGGGACCCCGGCGCCCTCAGGCGAGACCCAGGGCCTGGCGCCGAGGCGGCCACAGGAGGTGGCGCCTGCTGAAGAGGGGAGCTGCTTCTGCCCAGGACCCGGGCGCAAGAGGGGCGGAGCCAGGGCCGAGGTCTGGCAGCAGGACTCGTGGGGATGGGCGGGGCGGGGTCTGCGGGGGCGGGCTGGGGGCGGGGCGCGCGCCGGCCCGGGGAGGGCGGGGCCGCGGCGCGGGGCGGGCGCTGGCGGCCCGAGTGTCACACACGCGGCGGTTCGGGAGGCGGCGACAGCGGCAGCAGCAGGCGCCGCCGGGACGGGCACGGGCGCGCGGGCTCGGGCGGGCGCCGGCTGCCTCCTCCCTCCCTCGTCGCTTGCTCGCTCGCTCTCCGGCCCGCTTGCTAGCCGGCCGGGTGCCGAGCTCGCTATAGCGTTCTCGGGAAGGAAGAAGTGGGGAGCCTAGGACGCCGACAAGTTCCAGCAGTACCGGGGATCCGGGCCAAGGCGGTGGCTGCGGTTCCGACGGGGCAGGAGCGCGCTCCGTGGCGGAGCGCACGGCAAGAGCGTCTGAGGAGGGGTCGCCCGGGCCTTTAGTTATCTGTGGGGCCGCGGCCGGATCCCATGAGACGCGCCCGCGAAGGGCAAGAGATCCGAAGCCCGGGAGGCGCGCGGAGGAGGCGGAGGGCGGTGCTGCAGCGGCCGGAGCCCGGGAGCGGCCGGCAGGAGGCGGCGGAGAGAACTTGAACTTGGCGTCGGGAGCGGGCGCCCCGGACGCCCCTCGCCGGGGCGGGGGCGCCGAGGGACCTGGGCGGCAGCACTGCCCTCCGAATGGCCGCGGCGGCGGACCCGGCTCCCGCGCCGCGGCCCTAGGCGGCCTCTCGCCATGGCCAAGTGGCTGAACAAGTACTTCAGCTTGGGCAACAGCAAGACCAAGAGTCCCCCGCAGCCGCCGCGGCCCGACTACCGCGAGCAGCGGCGCCGGGGCGAGCGGCCCTCGCAGACCCCCCAGGCCGTGCCGCAGGCCCCCTCGGCCACCTCGGCGTCCTGCGGTACGGCCGCCGCCTCCTGCTTCTCGGCCTCGTCGGGATCGCTGCCCGACGACAGCGGCAGCACTAGCGACCTCATCCGCGCCTACCGCGCACAGAAGGAGCGCGACTTTGAGGACCCCTACAACGGGCCCGGCTCGTCTCTGCGCAAACTGCGCGCCATGTGCCGCCTGGACTACTGCGGCGGCGGGGAGCCAGGCGGGGGCCAGCGTGCCTTCTCGGCCTCGTCCGCGTCGGGCGCCGCGGGCTGCTGCTGTGCCTCCTCCGGCGCGGGCGCTGCCGCGTCCTCGTCCTCGTCCTCGGGCTCCCCGCACCTCTACCGCAGCAGCAGCGAGCGGCGGCCCGCCACGCCAGCCGAGGTGCGCTACATCTCCCCCAAGCACCGCCTCATTAAGGTGGAGAGCGCCGCGGGCGGTGCCGCAGAACCCCCGGGGGGCTCCTGCTCAGGCGGCCGCACCTGGAGCCCGACGGCCTGCGGAGGCAAGAAACTGCTCAACAAGTGTGGCGCCTCGGCCGCGGAAGAGAGCGGTGCCGGCAAGAAGGACAAGGTAAGGCGCCCCTCGGCCTCACCCGAGGTTCCAGAGCCACTGTGCGCACGGGTAAACTGAGGCACCGCTCTAGTTTCGAGTTCCTACATCCACTCAGGCTAGGACCTTGGGATCAGGCCTCTCAACGGTGCTTCCCAGTTCTGCCTCGGCACGCGCTTTGCCCCCGATCGCCGGCCTCCTGACACAGTCTCTTTCACTGCTGCTGCCAAAACGTCCTCTCTCTGAGCCCGCAGCCAGGTTCCCGTTTCGGAAGTAGCCTGAGGAGAGTGCCCCGCCCAGCCTTGCCCAAGAAAGAGACACCCAACTAGCCCTTCAACCCCCCCGAGGAGGAAAGTCAGAGAGGCAGAGCTGTCACGGACTTAAAAGCGTGTTTACTCTTGTCTACCTCCTCTTCCTCCTGCCCCTGATTCTATACATGGGAAACTGAGGTCCAGAGCTGGGAAGGGACTTGCCGGATATTACCCATTTCCGATGGCAGATTCAGACTAGCTGTCTTTAAATGGATATATGTAAATCACTCTAAACGCCCTGCCCTGACCCACGCCCCGCGCCAGGTTTCGAAATGGGGCGGCCTTTTGTACTGGAGCTGCACGGGGAACCCCCAAGCGTGCTCTTCCAGTTGCAGTGAGCTGGCTTACAAGAGCGCTCCACTTAGACCTGTCAGTTCCTCCAGCCGCGCGTGGGAGGGGTCCGCCTACCCAGCCAGCTGGAAGGAGACCCACCCCTCCAAACCTCACCTTCCTTCCTGACCTTACCCCCACCCCATACAGCCCCAGGGATGAGGGGGACGATTTTGTGTAATCCCCCTCCCTAACAAATCAGACCATCTTGATCCCCCACCTTTGAAGCAGGTTAGTTAATTCCAGCCAAATGGGGCCCTCTCCTCCCCCTTCACACTCCTGCGACACCCTCCTTTCCCCCATGAAATAATACTTGTTCTGTCTACTTCTGGTGGAAGGCAGTGTTGATTACATCTGAGGCCCAGTGCCTTGCAATGGCTATCAGGCCGCTGTCCCCCTACGTTCTCCCAAAGGTAAACTTTTGCCCAGGTGTGGGCTGGGGGAGACTGATAGAGTCTGAGTTTCTTTTAGGACTGGATGTCCAGACAGGAGGGAGACAGGCTCCTACCTGCCAGCTGGTGCTTGGAAAGGGATCTTTTTTGTTTTCCAGGTAGGAGGAGCAAGGGGATGCCCCTTCTGATTTTTTTCTGCCTGACTTCCTCTCCCCAAGGTCCTAGGTCCCCCAAGTACCCCCTCCTCCCCCCGCTGGGTCTGCTGAAGGCATCGTGGGCAGTCGGTGGATTCCACCTCCCTCTGGGCCAGTTTTGGGGACACATCTTGGAAGCATGGACTCTGGGCTTCCTAAGCACCCAGATGCTATACCTAAATGACGAAGAGCTGGAAGCCAGGTGACCACCCAGGTGCTGCCTTGGGGCAGAGGAGGTTTCTCCAAGAGCCCCCAGGATTATGGGTGTGTGGTTGATCTATGAGGGAAACAGCAGAGAGGCTCCCTGCTGCCTTATGTGTGGCCCAGGCTTGGCTAGGTCCTGGCCTGGGAGAACCTGAAGTCCCTGGGGATGGAAGGACGGCCCAGCCTAGCTCTCCAGAGAGATTGTGCCTTCCCCCATTACTCCATGACCACCTCCCAGGTGGGCAAATCTCCTTTCTCTACCACTGCTTGTCGTTCTGCTTGCTCACTAAAGTCTTCCTTTATGGTTTTCAAAACTTTAGTAAATGTTTTTTCTGATTATAATTCAGACTGTTTCAAATACTGACGAATAATAAGTTTTATAGCTGGAGTGTCAAGTGTGTTGAAGACTTGGCTTGTTTGTATTTCTTACAGGTCTTCTCTGTGCTCTCTCTTGCTGGGTACTAGAGCAGGGTCTAGTGAGTACTGTGGCCCAGGCCGCAGTGTGCATGATAAGTGCCGTGATGGGGCGTGGTCAGGGAGGACCATTATTATGGTTGGCTGCAGAAGAGAGCCTGGTGCTGTAGGGGACTGCAGGTAAAGGCCCTGTGGCCAGAATTCAGAGGTTAGAGTTGGGCAGGACCCGAGAGGGGCAGGAGGGCCCAGGCCAGGGAGGACCTTGAAAGCTAAGCACAGTGAGGGCCAGTGAGGGGGTTTAGCTGCTAAATGATGTGAGCAAATGTGGTTTTTTAAAAAGATCTCTCTGGGGACTTCTCTGGTGGCGCAGTGATTAAGAATCCACCTGCCAATGCAGGGGACATGGGTTTGAACCCTGGTCCAGGAAGATTTCCCCATGCCGCGGAGCAACTGAGCCTGTGCACCACAACTACTGAACCTGTGCTCTAGAGCCCGCGAGCCACAACTACTGAGCCCACGTGCTGCAACTACTGAAGCCCGCGTGCCTAGAGCCTGTGCTCTGCTCACTGCAACTAGAGAAAGCCTGTGCGCAGCAACGAAGACCCAACGCAGTCAAAAAAAAAAAAAAAAAGATCTCTCTGGGCTGCATATTCACATACTAGGTTGTGACTTTGAGCCCTTTGGTCTTTTAAGAAGCTGTTGTGGGGCTTCCCTGGTGGTGCAGTGGTTGCGCGTCCGCCTGCCGATGCAGGGGAACCGGGTTCGTGCCCTGGTCTGGGAGGATCCCACATGCCGCGGAGCGGCTGGGCCCGTGAGCCACGGCCGCTGGGCCTGCGCGTCCGGAGCCTGTGCTCCGCAATGGGAGAGGCCGTGGCAGAGGGAGGCCCGCATACCACAAAAAAAAAGAAGCTGTTGTGATCCTTGGAGTTGGAGGGATTGTGGCTACCAGATGTTCTTTCTAACGAGTAGGAGGGGAAGGAGCCCGGAAGGGTCATAGTATGCAGTGGTTCTCAAACCAGCACCCAGAGGACGGTTAAAACACAGATTGTGGGACCCATCGCCTGAAGTGCCTGAGTCACCACACCTGGTGTGGGGCCTGAGAATGTGCATTTCTAACAAATTCTCAGGTGATCTTTTGCTGCTGATCCTGGGACCACACTTAGAGAACACTAACGCAACAGTGACTTCTTAACCCTCCCTCGGGGTCTTCTGGTCAGAGCTGCTTTGGGATGCAGACTCTGGATGCCTTCATCTCTGCCCTCTGTGTGGGGCTGCCTCGTAATCCGGGGCTAACACCCACCCCCCATTCCTGGCCAGGCAGCCAGGAGGCAGCCTGGTTTTCACATTATTTCCAGCCAGATAGCTTTTGGAAGGTCAGGCATACTGCAGATCTAGCCCTGAACACCCCAGAGCCCGCCTTCTGCCCCTCACCCACAGATCCAGGAAAACCTACTTCTAGCCCACTTAATCTCAGACCCAGCTAACTTTTTTCTGTTGTTAAGTGTTGGGACAAGAACCCCTAGGGCTGTTGAATGCCCCCTGCATGCCAGGCCCTGTGTTTTTAACATGAGCCTGTGTTGAGAGTTGCTATGGCATGGGAGTAGGAGCTATTATTGGTACACAGATCCTCCTTTCAGGGCCTCCATTGCCACCTCCCAACCAGCTTTATCTTTGGGGGGCCCTTCTGCTTCCCTTAGTTACCTGTGCTTCCTTCTGACACATACTTGGGCATCCTTCTATTCTCCCAGGTAAGTCCCGGGGCACACACACACCTGGTCACATATGCCCCACTCAGCCAGCCTCCAGTTTGGGGCGTTTTCCCTTTTAGAATCATCTGTAACAGACTGTGTTTTCAGTTTAACCAGCTTTTCCCTGCACTTATTTTCGTGCTCAGAGATCTCTTGGTACAAGGGCGAGCTAGAAGGAAGGGTGCAAAAGACTTGGCAGTAATCTTTGGCCTAAGCCTCCGGAGATATCGATATCTACACACATTGTCTTTACATCATTTGTTTCCCAGTGTTTTTGTCTTGGGGAATTTAGTGAGGTCTTCACCTAGGAGGCAGCTTTGAGCTGGATCTAGAGACGGAAGTGGAATTTCAGCGCAGGGAGAAGGCTGACTGCAGCCTGCGGGAGCACTTAGGTGCCTGAGCTGTGAGTGTACATGCATACGTGTGTCCATATATGTATGTGTGTGGGCAAATATATGCATGAAACCTTAATGTGGAGGGTGTTCTTAGAAACCAGAGCTTTCTTGCAGTGGGCCTCACTTGGGGAATAAGAGGTGACAATGTGAGATACGTGGGGGCCTGAGTTTAGACCCCACAGGGGAATCCTTGAAGACTGTTGAGTCAGGAAAAGGTTAGACTCAGAGCCATGGTTGAGGAGCATCCCAGGTTACAAACAGCTGCCACAGTCTGGGGGAAATGGGTTTGGATTTCGGAGGCAATTACAATACAGTCCGAGTGAGACACAGTGAGGGCCTGAACTCCTGGGAAGAGAAAAACGAAACTTTAGTAGGTGGAAATATTATTCCTTCAGGTTGTCTTTATAAAAAAATAATGATGACAAAGAGGCCAGTAACTTGGTAGGTCTCCTTTTGTGCAGCCAAACAGGGCTCATCCAGTTATGTTTTCTGCTGAAGTCTTGTTTCTTTTATCATAATTAAGTAAATGTTTCCACTGCAACTGAGAAAGTCAAGATGCACTATGACATCAGTTCCCCAAGTTTTAAATACATGCTGATGTGTACCAACAATTTATATTTTGTCAGCATCCACAGAGTTGAGTTAAATAACATGTTTCCTAAGGAATAAATAATATCATGTTCAACTTTTTTTTTTTTTTAAACACTCAGCAAACAGTTTCTGAGCAGTGTGCTAAGCAGGGGGGAATTCAGAGAGAGTAAGTGGTGGCCAGCTTTCCAAGAGGGAAGCTTTTCAGTTTGTAGTTGAACACGAGCTTTTCAAGATCTAGTCTGGGAGACAGAGACGGGTAATGAGGCAGTGTTGCAACATGTGGCATGCCAGAACAGAAGAGTGTGCAAAGGGCTGGGAGGGCCTCAACTCTGTCTGTGAATTCAAGGAGGGCTTTCAGGGGGTGGCAGCATTTGAGCTTCTCCATGCAGCAGCTTGTGCCAAGAGAATGGTTGGAGGCTCTGAAGGGTGGGTGTGGCAGGGGGTTGCAGACGGAGGTTGGAGTCACAACAGGAAGAGAGTGTCTCACGTGTCTTTGTGGGGAGTTGTGACTTGTCTTTCAGTACTTTTCACTTCAAATCATTGATGCATAGCTTGATTGAAGCCAGGGTCAAGCATGATCTGTCAGTCATTTCTATTTGGTTAACAGCCACATTCTCCAGTTCTGAGAAAGTAATTGATTGGAAAGGTAAGAGCCAAGCTTGGTAGCTGTGATTTGGCTTGGAACACTTTCTCCTTTGAAGTCCTGTCCCTTGAAAGTAGTGTGAGAAAAACACTGCATATCAAATCCAGTTTTTCCCATTGATTCCCCAGAAGAGAAATATGTTCTCCAGGCTTCAGGCTAACCACTTAATTGGTCCTTGAATCCTCACAATCACCCGAGAAGGGGTTTATGTACTGTGTCAGTTAGCTATTGCTGCATAACAAATCATGCCAAACTCTGGTTTTAAACCAGAGGTTAGCAAAGTTTCTTAAAGAGCCAGTTAGTAAATAATTTTAGCTTGCAGGCCAGACAGCCCCCATCACAGCTATTCAATTATTCTGCCATTGTAGCTTGAAAGCAGACTTAGACAATACATAAATTAAAAGGGTGTAGCTGTATCCAGTCTTTATTTACAAAAACGGGCAGCTGGCCTGTGGTCTGTAGTTTCCAACTCCTGCTTTAAATGATAAGCCTTTATTATTGACCATGAACCCACACGTCAGCTGAGTAGTTTTTCTGGCCTCAGCTGGGCTCACTCAGGCATCTAAGGTCAGTGTGGAGTGTGTGTGCCGCCCTGCCAGTCCTAGCCGGGCTCTCTTACGTGTATGGGGATGCCTGGTTTAGGATGGCTTTGGCTATATCGAGTAAGCTCTGTTCCATGTGGTCTCTCATCTTTCAGCAAGTTAGCCTTGTTCATATGATGGTGGCAGGGTTCCAAGAAATTACAGAGGCCCATATAGTTTCTTGAGGTAAGAAACTGGCCTACTGTCCCTACTGTTCCTTCTGCTGCATTCTGTTGACCAAAGCAAGTCATAAGGCCAGCCGGGATTCGGGGAGAGAGTAGGAGCTGCGAAATCCCATGGCAGAGGACAGGGATACAGGCAGGCCATTAGTGCTATTGGGGCCTTTAGTGCTATTCCTCTACCATGGATAGTATTGCCCCCATTTTACAGTTAAAGAAACTGAGGCTTGGAGGTAATAACTTGCCTAATGTCACACAGCTACCAAGTGATGGGGCCCGGTTTATACCTATTCAGTCTGAATGCAAAGCTTATATGCTTTTTTATCAATTTGTTCCTCTCCTTTCAATGATTTAGATGGAGATAGTAAGACTCTGATTTTTTATTTATTTATTTTTTTGTCTGCGTTAGGTCTTCATTGCTGTGCACCGGCTTTCTCTAATGCAGCGAGCAGGGGCTACTCTTCGTTGCAGTGTGCGGGCTTCTCATTGTGGTTCTTTCAGCAAGTTAGCCTTGTTCATATGATGGTGGCAGGGTTCCAAGAAATTACAGAGGCCCATATAGTTTCTTGAGGTAAGAAACTGGCCTACTGTCCCTACTGTTCCTTCTGCTGCATTCTGTTGACCAAAGCAAGTCATAAGGCCAGCCGGGATTCGGGGAGAGAGTAGGAGCTGCGAAATCCCATGGCAGAGGACAGGGATACAGGCAGGCCATTAGTGCTATTGGGGCCTTTAGTGCTATTCCTCTACCATGGATAGTATTGCCCCCATTTTACAGTTAAAGAAACTGAGGCTTGGAGGTAATAACTTGCCTAATGTCACACAGCTACCAAGTGATGGGGCCCGGTTTATACCTATTCAGTCTGAATGCAAAGCTTATATGCTTTTTTATCAATTTGTTCCTCTCCTTTCAATGATTTAGATGGAGATAGTAAGACTCTGATTTTTTATTTATTTATTTTTTTGTCTGCGTTAGGTCTTCATTGCTGTGCACCGGCTTTCTCTAATGCAGCGAGCAGGGGCTACTCTTCGTTGCAGTGTGCGGGCTTCTCATTGTGGTGGCTTCTCTTGTTGCGGAGCATGGGCTCTAGGCGTGCGGGCTTCAGTAGTCGCAGCATGCAGGTCCTAGAGCGCACGGGATTCAGTAGTTTTGGCATGTGGGCTCAGTAGTTGTGGCTCGCGGGCTGTAGAGCGCAGGATCAGTAGTTGTGGTGCACGGTCTTAGTTGCTCTGCGGCATGTGGGATCTTCCCAGACCAGGGATCAAACCCGTGTCCCCTGAATTGGCAGGCGGATTCTCAACCACTGCGTCACCAGGGAAGTCCCAAGACTCTGATATTTACTGAAATGTGTGTTGTATGTCTCCTGCTACCCTTCACTTAATGCTCCTCTTCTTGCGCCCCCTCCCCCATCCCTTTCAGTCTGGGCTTTGGTGGTCCCCAAAGGCTCCCCAGAGCTGTCTTTTCTCTCTCCCTCCCTCATCTCCCTCTGAGTTCCATAAATGAGATGTTAATGCAGCACTTGAGTTATTTCATAGAGGAATTCTGCACACAGAGTTGCCGCTTCCCAAGGGACAGCTGCACAAGGTCACAAGATGTGTGTCTTGTAACTGTTATGTCTTCTCATTCAAGGACTGGCGAGGCTGTGTGTGCTCCTTTAAGAAAATTTAAAAAAAAACTGATATCTTGGCCCTTGTCAACAAGGAACCTAAGTTTCCTTGAAGGAGATCATCTTCTAATCTGACAACCTCAGAACATGACTGATTTCCCCAGACTGAACCCCCAAGACTTGACCTCGTCCTCTCCCCCAAAGCATTTCTGACCCATAAAATAGGTGTTAAAAGGCAAATCTGAAACAGGTGTGTTTTCCTCTGGCCATTTAAGCAAAGCTGAACCTGCCTGTGGTCGAGTGCTTCCCTGGGCAGTTTCACTTGGAGCTGACTTTCTCATCTTGTGCTGAGAGAGCCAAGTGGTAGTGGCCTGTGGTGAAGGGGTAGGTCAGGCTGGGCCCTAGAAAATAAATTGGGATTTGTGGCTTTGAAGCAGAGAGCTGGGTTGCTGGCTGGCTGATGGCAGCACCTCCATCGGCTTTCTGAGGGGGGCTGTTCCTGCAGGATGGAGACAGGCTGCTGGTGGTGTCTGCCACACTGACTTGTAACTTGTTTGGCTTTGTGTTGACAGAAATTGCCATATGCAGGCCACTGTCAGGAGCTGTGTGGATACAGGGATGAACCAGGGGTTGGGTAGTGCCTGCCTGTAAGGAGCTTATTTTCTGGTGAGGACACAGGAACCAAGGTTAGAACACAGCTCTGTATGGCAGAATTTGTCTATAAACAAAGCGGTGTGGGTGAGCTGAGAGCCATCCTGGCACAGAAGGTGTTCTGGGCAGAGCCTTGATTCCGTGGAGCTGAAGGAGAAGCAGGGTCAGGAGGAGGTTCATTTCAACTGAGGGAAGCAGGGAAGGCTTCTTGGAGGAGGAGGCATTTGAGTCAAGAAAGAGTAGTCACTCGAATTGAAGGAGCTTTCCATAATAGCAGCATTAGCCAGTACTTCCATTGCATATAAGGCAGACATTGTTCTTTGTGCTCTACATGCGCTAACTCTTACTGCTCACCAAAGTCCCTTGAGGTAGATGCTGCTATCATTCCCATTTTACATATGAGAGCACAAGGCAGAGAGGTTAAGTAACTTGTCTAAGGTCACCCTGCCAGTAAGTGGCAGAGATGAGAGTTGAAGCTGGATTTAGGGTCTTTGTTTTGAACCACTGTGCCATATCACCTCAGGCTGCACAATCTCATGCCTGAATTTTCTCTGCCTTATTTGTGGCTAGATTTAAACTCTTATAAAAATCCCCTCTGTTAGCATTGTAGGACCTACCCAGACTCCTACATTTGGGTGAGTATTCCACAGCTTAAAAGACACTTTCACACCCATAATTAATTTGATTCTAAGAGTCACTCTGTGAGGAAGGTGCTGTAACACCCATTTTACAGATGGAAAAACTGAGGGTCTAGGGAGGCATGGAGCCCACCCTGCCTCCCAGCAGGTACTGGCCGAGCCAGTGACCAGGCTGTTGACCTTGTGTTCTGAGCCCAGTGCCCTTTGTGCCGGGGTGGTGTGGAGGTGGTTTGGCCAAAGCTCCAGTCCACAGGAAGGGTGACAGCCTGATTGATTTCCGGTTCTTTCCGTGTTTTGATTCTGAAACGAGTTACTGAGATCATTAAGGAGCATCGACAGAGGACCTTGCTTCCACAATGGAATTTTCCTGCTCTTCCTGTTTGGTATTTTCCAGTAATATTTCTATTAATGTTTCACTTTCGGAGGCACTGGCTTCCTGAGAGTTTGCACTTTCTCAATTGATGAGCCAGGAAGAACTGAATTTTCCTCTAAATCATTCAGTTCCTTTCCATCTTCTCCAAGGGGAGCTCTCTCTGGATTTCCCATTATGCTGTAGAGGAAGGATCTTGGAGGTGGGTCCAAGGGATGGAGAGAGAATTAGTCAGGGCCCTGGGGAATGACTCAGGCCCCGAGTTTTCCAAGTAGAACTTAAGAGTAATGGTCAGAAAGGGCCTTCCCAAGGCCGGGGAGGGGAGAAATTACTTGATAGGTGGGTGGGCTGGGGTGGGGCTGGTCCACTGCTGGGCCTTCACTTACAGGCTGGACCCCGAGTCCTCAGCTGGGCTTTGAGAGCCCATACCAAGTCCTTTCTCCTCATTGATTCATTAAACAGACATTGTTGAGAATGGGCTACATGCTGGGTATTGTTCTATTTAGATGCTGGGGATACAGCCGTGGACAAAACATAAAAATTCATGCTACCCTGAGTTTGCCCTCTCGTGAGAGGGTTCAAGCAAATAAAGTGTGTCGGGTAGAGTGTAGAGAAAAGTAAAGCTGGGGTGGGCCTGAGTTTGGGGTGGGGTGCTGTTTCAGATGGGTGCTCAGAGGGCTTTGCTGAAGGGTGAAGGGTGTGATGGTGTGATTCACACGGCTCTCGGAGAGAAGTGCATTCCAGGCAGAGGGAACAGTCAGGGCAAAAGTCCAAGGCAGGAGCATGCCTGGCTGCTTCAGGGAGATTGGCATGACTGAGTGGAGCAGGTGGAGAGGAAGTGGGGAGACGAGTTCTGAGAGGTGGGACAGGGAGGCTGAGTGTTTCGGGCCTCTCTTGCTTTATCTCTGGGTGAGATGGGAAGTCAGTGGAGGTTCTGAGCAGAGGAATGACGTCATCTGGCTTTTGGGTTTTGAAAGGATCACTCTGGCTGCCTACTGGAGAATAGACTGGAGGGGACCAGCCAGGAGGCCAGCTGGGAGGACCTTCAGCCATGGGAGCTGGGGTGCTAGTGGTAGGTGATGAGAGGAGACCAGATTCAGGACATGTCCTGAAGGTAGAGCTGCAGGATTTCCTGACAGATGCAATGTGAGATGTGAGGGGTGAGGAGAGTCACAGATGACTCCAGGTTTTAGCTTGAACAGCCGGGAGGGTGAATTGTCATTAGCTGAGATGGGAGGACCCTGGAAGTGCAGTCACAGTCCAGCCAGTGGAGTTGATCCAGCAACTGAGTCCTGGGACTGAGAGCCAAACATGCTCTGAGAACCCAGAGAAGGCATGGGTGGCCTCTGTCTGGGGCTGGGGGAAACCACCAGGAAGAGGAAGTCATCTGGGAGGTGGGTCCAGAGGAAGGTGCACATGGGGCACCCCAGACAGAAGGGGTCCTGTCGACAGTGACTCAGATTGGAAAGGGACCCCTGCTGGGCGCAAGCAGGTGTGGCCAGAGCCTGGGGATTGACTGGTGTAACTGCACGTGATAGAGGAAAGAGGCAGGGAGTTGGATGTGAAGGGCCACCTGCCACTGGTCGAAAATTGCCCCAATTCTCCAAATTGGGAGACCACCTGCTGTGTTGTGTGCCTCAGCCGGGCACCAGAGCAGGGTGAAGAGGAGGCGGGAACCCGCCTGTTTTGTTAAGCAGAGCATTTCATTACGGAGCACTTGTGATTGTTGCGAATGTTCTTTCTCATCTGGGGCTCACCACTAGGTGGGCTACGAGGAGGAGGCAAACAGGAGGAGAAAGAAAGGAACATCCCTGGTTTCTACAGGCCGCAGCTAAACTCTAAAAATGAAAATGACCAGAAAGTTCTTCACGGTGAAGCTTCACTGTTTTGTGGGGCGTGCACTCCCAGAAAGCCAGACAGCCTCGTAATCCTCCCGGTGCATTCCAAAGCCGTGCATGTGATTTGGGGCCCGCGTGGCATTCGCGGAATGACGCAGCCCCTACCTGCTCTCCCCTGTGGGGCAGATGCGGGTTGGCGGAGTTCTAAGGCAGTTCCTCAGAACAGCAAGCTTGGATTTTTTTGATATATTTCAATGTTTATCTCTGTGTTAACTTTTTTCTTCCCCCTTCAACAAAACTAAGACAGGTTTGGTATAGAAAATGCTGATAAGCAAAACTAAAATAGAAACCAACTTTAATTCTACAATTCAGAGAAACCGCTATTAACATTTCACTGTTTTTCCATCTAGCCTTTTTTTCAGTGCATATATACATGTGTATATATATATTTCCCTTCACAAAAATTAATATTGTGTGTATCTATTTGTGTTCTTTTTGCTTAAAGACATGGAAAGATGTCTACATTGTCTTAAACATTCAACAACAGTAATTTAATGTCTGTATAGTATTCTGTTTGCTTATTTAGGCTTTCCCTAGTTTTCACTAATTTAGCAGTGCTATAATGAACATCTTTGTAACTTAATTCTTTGCATAAACAAGTCTGTGATTATTTCTCTGGGATTGATTCCCAGAGGAGAATTGTTGGGTAGGGAGATAAAAATTTTGATACATTCTTTCAAATACTAGAAAGACCTTACAAGTTTTCACCTGCTTTACTCTAATGCAATTTAGTTTAACTTGCAGTTTCTTAGGTTACTAGTGCATATGTTTGTTGACTGCTTGTGTCTCTTTAACGAAATTATGTACTTCTATCTGTCCATCCTTTCTGCCATAGGGTTTATCTTTTTATTGATTTGTAAGAGCTCTTTGTGGATTAAGGATGGCAGCCCCTCACCTGCCGTTTGGGTTGCAGGGTATTTTTTTTTTTACAAGTTTGTAATTTGCCCTTCGGCTCTGTATCTGGTGATTGCTTTTGTTGTTTACACTGAATGGTTTTCTGTTGCTGAATCAGTCGATGTTTCTCATGATTTTTGAGTGTGCTGCTTAGAAAAGTTTTCTGTACTCCATGTATTTTCTTCTAATACTTTGATGGTTTCTTTCTTTCTTTCTTTCTTTCTTTGGCTGTGTCAGGTCTTAGTTGTGGCACATGGGATCGTTCGTTGCAGCACGCAGGCTTTTTTGTTGCACTGTGCGGGTTTCTCTAGTTGCAGCGTGCGGGCTTAGTTGGCCTGTGTCCTGTGGGATCTTAGTTTCCCCACCAGGGATCGAACCCGCGTCCTCTGCATTGGAAGGCAGATTCTTAACCACTGGATCACCAGGGAAGTCCCTCTTTCTTTTTTAACGTTGACACCTTAATCTGGAGTTTGATTTCAGGGTGTGAGGTAGGGTTTTAATTTTACTTTTCCGAATGACCAGTCTGTGTCTGGATATCCTCTCCTCCTTGCTTGCTCTGTGAGCTGTCTGTATTTCTTCAGGTGCCTTTTTAGACTTCAATATTTTGACTCCGTCTTGCCCTGACTGCGTTAAGTTCTCATCAGCTATTATGATAATGATGATTTCACCTTGTCTTTATAAAATGACACCTTCCGTCTGCAGATACCCATGCACTTATTATACATTCAACTCCTGACACCTGAGGGAAGTAACTGGGTATTAGCACTTCATCTTTGGATGCCATACCTGACGCGGTGGGTGGGATGAGGCCAGGAAAGCTTCGCCTCACCTCTGCTGGAGTCAGCTTCCCACTCCAGGACCAGGGGGCCGGCTGTCTAGGTATATTCAGTGCAACCACTTACTGTTCGCCCTGCCTAGGTAGCCTTATCTGGGTGGGTCCATTTCAGCTTTCGCACGGTGACTCTTGTGGAGAAAGGGGTGCAGCATTCAGTCATCCATGCAGCAAACATTTTTTAGATACCCACCATGTTCTAGCACTGGGCTGAGTCGTGCAGACCATCAGCAATGAGTAAGCCCTGGCACTCTAACTCAGAGCCCAGGAGGGGATATTGGAAAGGCCCAGGAATATCTCTACTGCAAGGCAGAAAGTGTTCAGTGCCAGGATACAGAGGCAGGTAATGACTCTGAGTAACAAGAAGCATTGGAACCTGAGATGGGCACAGGCAGCACTGTAGTAGACCATGGGTAGCAGAGCTCAGACTGGAAGGATGGAGAGGACTTGAAGGTGTGGTATGTGGGGACTATATTATTTTGGTCATTTAAATTTTTTTCACACCCACCAAAGTCCAATGCAAGTGACATGAATTCACAGAGTTCTTCCCCCACCCGCTGACCTTTTCTGTCCCCTCAACCCAGGTGTCCTATGTCTTCAGTTAGTGAGAGACCCTTTCCGAGGCTCTGTTGCATGTTCTTCTTTTCCTGGCTGAGGCCAGTGTCAGGATAATCCATCCTGCAGTGTCTGCTGTGGGGTTTGTGACATTAATGAATTGGTGTTGATGGAACAGATTAAGTCCAGGAGTGTTCACAGTGAATAAATCAAGGAAAAAAAGTTGCAGAATTTTCTGCATGAACACGGATGAACATTTTTATGGTTCTAAGAGGCTGAGGGTGTCTGCCTAATTCACTATGCTGTGTGTCACACCATGTCAATGAACCCTACCTAGACCAGCCCTGGCAGCACAAATCACCAGGAGAGCATTTTTCAAAATTTTTAGTTGCCTGGGCTCCACCTCACACTAATTACACCATGGTTTCTGGGGATAGAGCCTGAGTATCAGTACTTTTGGAAGGTCCCTATATGATTCTGATATGCAGCCAATGCTGAAAGTTGCTGTCCTGGAACTTAGTTTGGGGTTCCAGGGGAGCCTAGGGATCATCCAGTCCAACCCTCCTGCATCCGTGCCTGAAAACGTCCAGTGATGGGGGGATTTGTCACATGACCACATACTCCTTTGCACAGCTGAGCTTTCAAGTTTTTTCTGCTGTTCGGTCCAACTTAGTACAGGTTTGTTGAGTACCTGGTGTTTATGGGAGCTCTGCTGGCTGACCTCTTTCTCTCTGTGGATTCTGTTATTGTTTTAGTTGGACTCTGAGGTCAAGCAGAACCAGTCTAACCTTACTTCTTTCACATGACGACCCTCAGATGTGTGATCGTATCTTCAAAGGCAGAGGGAAGCTGCAGGCTGTAACATTTCCCCACAGAGCCAGATTCCCAGCCAGGACACCGACTGCTAAGGGCAAGTACCCTTCAGCATCACAAGTGTGGAGGGCATTGATGGACCCCCAGTCCAGGAGCTTCCTGGGCAGGAAGCAGCAGGCTGGAGCGGGTTCTGCGTTGGGGGGCTGAGGTTGACCCTGAGGAGTTAATCCTTCTGAAGCGTGACCAGATGGGAAGCAGAGCATTGTTGGATTCGATTCCCAGGTGGATTTTGGGGGTCTCAGGGCAAAGAGAGCAGGAGAGCAGCAGTCAGGAGTAGATTCCGGGGGAGCGGGTGGGATCTTGCCATCAGGACCTCAGCGCTGAGCAGGTAACAAGCAGAGCAGAAGCTGCCCGGCTGAGAGCGGCGTGGTGTCAGGAGCCAGGTATTCTCGGGCCAGGTGTTTGCCCTTTGTGGGGGTAGCCGGTGACACTACACACCACAGGTGCCCAGAGCTGTTGATCCAAACACGGCAGGACCCTAGGGGTGTCCACTATGGTGATGTGAAATGAGCACTGGTTTGGGGGTCAGAAGTCTGGGCTCAAATCCTGGACCTGGTGCTCAGAAGCTTAGTAATTTGGGATTAGCTTCTCCGGGCCTGGAATGCCCATCTGTCCTAACATGGGCGTAGTAATAATAGAGGGTGTTTCCTGACCCCTCACTCTGTGCCTCGTGTCTGTGGGACACTTTCTGTGTGTGATCCTCACAGCCAGTCTTTGAGGTGGTCCTGTTAGAATCCCCTTTTTACAGATGATGAAACATTCTGGAGATGAGGTTCAGGGGCAGTACCTAGGGTCTTTGTGAGGATTTAATAAAATTATTTGTTTAAATGGCTAAGCACAATGCGTGGCATGTAGGAAGAGCTTTATTAATTCTTTTGGCCACAGTCTGTCCTGGGCCTCAACCCAGCCTCGAACTCTGGGCTTCTTATAGCCACAGTCAAGCCAGTGGGACTTCCCTTTCTGGCCGGGTGAGGTTGTCCTCAAAAAGTATCCCTGTCCTTATCTTGACAGTCTGTGGTTGACCTCTGATTCTCTGCAGTGGGAGAATAGAAGTAGAAACTCTACCTGGATCACCACTCTGTTCTGAGTGCTTTATGAATATTAACTCACTGAACCTCATGACACCCTAGGATGTAAGTTCTATTGAGTCCCATTTTACAGATGGAGAAACTAGGGCAAACATGTGTGGGTTGTTTTATTTTTTAAGTACTTTGTCAATAGGTGACACAGCTAGTAATGGGCAGAGCTGCAGGTGGGGGTGTGAAGCCCAGGAAGTTAGTTTGGCTTCTGTCTGCCCTTAACCTCTATGCTACACAGCTATAGGGAACAGTGACAGAGGTCAGTTCTGTATCATCTTGTTGTTCTAAAACCGTGAGGCCAGAGCCATTTAAAAACCATAACTCTCTACTGTTGATAAAGCATCTGGTTTGGGCCAGGCACTCTCCATATGTCTTCTCAAGATAATGCTGCCAAAGTAGCATCAGGAAGGCTTCATGGAGGAGGTGGCATGGGAGCTGGGCCTTCATGGATACAGAGGATTTGGATATTTAGAGATTTGTGGATGTTAGGAGGACATCCTGGGAGGGGCGTTGTGAGTGGTCCGAAGTGACTGAAGGAGAGGCTGTGAGAAGACCAAAGAGAACATATACAAGAGTGAGAGATAAGGCCAGGTGACAGAAGGCCTGAAGGGACAGGTCACAGAGTTTGGTCTGTCCTCTGGTAATGAAAGGTGGTGGAGCACAGGAGTGACAGGGTCAGATCTGGGCTTTAGAAAAAACCTTTCTGTCTCCATCTTAAGAGGATGGGTTAGAGAGGGTTGGGGGATGGAGGCCTAAGCTGAACCTGGGGGTGGGGAGCCCCGTTAGGAGGACACCAAATGCTTTATGCAGACTGGCCTGACCCCAGTCTGCATTCTTTATTTATTTTTTAAAGTATTTATTTATTTATTTATTTGGCTGCATTGGGTCTTAGTTGCGGCACGGGAGATCTTCGTTGTGGCATGTGGGAATCTTTCGTTGTAGTGCAGGCTCTTCGTTGTGGCGTGCGGGCTTCTCTAGTTGTGGCACGCGGGGCTTAGTTGCTCTGCGGCATGTGGGATCTTAGTTCCTTGACCAGGGATCGAACCCGCATCCCCTGCATTGGAAGGCAGATTCATAACCACTGGAACACCAGGGAAGTTCCCCCCCCACCCCCACCCCATACTGTGACTGACTGCTCAGGCAGCTCTCAGATGACATTGGGCAATAGAGGGAAATCGACCGAGTACCTGTCTAGGGGATAGATTCTCTGGATCACTCTCATCAATAGTTGAGATATGCCCTCTGTGTAGATTGTAAGTTACCCAGTCCAGGAGAGCTTTTGTCCACATCCTGTCAGAGTCAGACTGATCGTGCACCAGGGGTCCCGGGGCCTGGGTCAGAAATAGAGTTACGTCTCCACCTATGGTCTTTCTGGATAGTTGGGTGGCAGGAGGTCTTGTATGAACCAAGCAGCACCTCAGCTGCTTGCTTCTGTAGAAACACGGAGCAGGAAAGGGCAGAGCCACTGAACAGCTAGCTCCTCTATGAGGGAAGTTGTGTGGGGTGAAGGAGGTGGGAGAGCATGCACTGTTTGTTCTGGAGGGCCACAGAGCTAGTCACCTTGACCTTGAGGTTCAGCTGTCCCATCTGTTGACAGCACCTCAGGGAGCTGGAGGCAGCCCAGGATGTCCGGGCAAACGATAGCAGGTCGAAGGAGCCACAGTAAAGCTGCTGCTGGAGGCTTCAGAAGAAGGGAATGCAAAAGGGAGAAGGGAGTGCTGGGGTTCTGGTTGCCACTAGGATGCTGACCTTCGGAGGACATCCTCCACGGGAGGAGCTCTGAGAAGCAGTAAGTGCTGAGGGGGCTTTGGGTCCCCAGGGGGGAAGAAACATTAGCCTTGATGAAGATGTTTGCTGGGCTGAGTTGAAGGGTCCCCTGAGGATCCCTGGCCAATTCCTCTCTCATTCATGGCTGAAATCAGAGGCTCCTCTGGCCAGCAGAGCATGCTTCCCAATTCCTGAAGAGATGCTGTGTAAATAAAGATCTAGGAATAATGTGCCATCAGGCCAGCTCAGGGGGCTCTTGCCACATGCTTGGGGCACACGCTTGGGGAATTCAGTGTCATTCAGCTCCTCCTTGCTGGACTTCTGCAGGCCATCTGTGGCGTGACTGTGAAGTGACAAGATGGTGGGAATCGGTGTCATCACTTCCGAGTCACCCACAGGACAGCTGAGAACATTGTCAAGGCCTGGATCACACACGCAGGCCTTAGGCCTGATGTTGTCAAAGTGCAGACGCCCAAACCAGGCATGTGTCTGGGGCCTTGCCTTCCTTCTCTTGTCCCGCCCCACCCTGATTTTTGTGTGCACCCTTGATTCTGGTTCTTTATCACCCTCAGACTAGGGCAGAAGTGGCCCTGGTTTTGAAAAAGCCGAGGAACTTTTCTCCATCCAGGCAAACGCTTTGTGTTGAGGAGTCCTTAAACTTATTAGACATGAAGCCTCCAGAGGAAGCAGAAATTGCTTCTGACGGCTCACAGAGATCCCTGAATGAGGAGTTTGGAAGTAAGAAATCAGTGGATGAGGGTGAGGGCACATTTTTTTTGGGGGGGGGGGGCTACTATTTAATTCCTCTCCTAAATTAGAAATGCCTTTCTTTATACCTGTCAGATCCTTTGGGGAATGGTTATTCCAGAAAATTTCGTAACTTCTTTGCTTTTGATGGTTTCTTCTGGTTTTACCTATTTCTCTACAACCCAGCAAGTACTTTGGAACATTGGATTCCTTCACGTTCAGAGGCTATAGTTCTGTCTGTGCTCAAATAGTTCTTACTCTGCAAGTAAATTTCAGTTGTACGCCTTCATTCAGTCAGAGGGTCATTTTAACTGGGACATTGCTGATGGGTGGGAAGGAGACTTTAAATTTATAAAGAGTACTGAAACAAAACAAGAAGTTCATGCCGTCTTGCGTTCCCCAGACTTTTCTTTAAAAAATTCGGGAAGGGAAATCAGGGCTTCCCTTGTAGGAAGAAGGAAGCCTTCCTTAGAAGATCTGGATTTTTGAATTTCAAAGGCTTGTTTGAATGTGAAATCTAAGGTCATCTTGTATTCACAGTCTAAAAATCAGGAAGAAGTGAGTTAGATTGTCATTATTAAGTTTATTCCTGCAGCCACTAGGGGCATGACATTTTCTATTCCTTAGCTCTTTCGTGGTAAAAGAGAATCTTACCCATTGCTGAATAAAAGACCACTTGAGCCCTGTTGCTGAAGAACTGTGACATGTTTCCCTGCATTGGTCTGTGGTTGGATGGTCAAGACTGACAAACATTGACAGGTGGACCCAGAATCACAGGATGTGTCTCGGGGATTTGTAGCAAGCTGTGTGTGTTTTAGATCATCGTGCACTCGATTTTAAAACACTCCGGAATGCCCGCTCCGACGCTGGCCTAGGGACCTGAGAGCAGCAGTGTGGAGCAGTGAGAGAGCACTGACCGTTCAGGCTTAGTCTGCGTTCAAGTTGAGGGTCTGTGACCTTGGATAAGTCAACTTGACCTCCCTGAGCCTATTTTCCCATCTTTAAATGAGGGTGTTCATCCCTATCATGAGGTCAGCCCATAAGGCCACTGTAAAAGGACCTTATAAATCAAGGTTGCCTTAAAAATGTTGTAGACTTGGTTCCAGGTCAGAAAGAGTAACGGGAAACTGAGGGAATAACACAGAGAAGCTGAAAAGTTGCTACTCTCTGGCCCAGTGGTTCCCCTGTTAGGAGTTTATCCTAAGGAGAGAGTGAAGAGAGTCACAATGATTTAGCTACCAGTATCCTACAGCATTTGGAAAAACAGCAACAAAAAGGAAATTACCTAAATATCCAACTGTGGGAAATGGCACATGCATATGGTGGAAAGGAATGCGGCTGCCCAAAGCTGGGTTGAGTAACTCAACTGCAGAAGAGTCAAGAGGGGAAAGGCTCACCACAGAAGACTTTAAAAGTAGGGTATAAGAAACCGAATAGTTGTAGTCTCCCCCTACCCCATTCCCACCTACCCAGGTAGAAAAAAGGCCAGAAGTAAATAGACCCAAATGTGGATAGTGGTTGTCACTGCAAGGTTGGATATTTTTCAGTTTTTAAAAGCAAACACTATTTAATCACAAAGATACATTTTTTCCAAGTAAATTAATGACATGGCAAGGGCAAGGGGAATGGGAAGGTGAGCCAGTGCAGGCTCTATGCCTCCCAGCCAGGCTCTGCCCAGCCTTGTGAATGAGCAGTTGAACTTCAAAGCCAGGGCAGAGAGAGCGTCTCATTGTGTTGGAATGTGGGCGATGAGGCTCACAGGAAGTGATGACAAGCCCTTTGTTATATAAGCTCAACAGGCTGGCTCGGCAGTGCCAGCGCTGGCCCTTGGTGCCCGATCAGGACATCATCTGTCTGTGTCTGTGGTCACAGCCCTCTTATCGGAACTGCGCAGCCAGGCACCGGAAGATACAATGCACACCCTCTCTTCCTTTACTCCCACTGGCACATTGGGCTATTGCATGCAAGGAGAGAGGCCAGCGTGAAGGAACTTACTGGCATTATTTACAACCAGGGAAGGTGTGGGGATTTTCCCTTGACCCTTCGGAACACATCTATCCTGGCTGCCTCCAAAAGCCAGGGCTACCTGCCTTCATCTACTTCTGTTTCTCGGTTCCTATTGGTCTGTGCTGTGTTTACAGCTGTGGTCCTGCTGAAGGAGTTAGTCCCGGAAAGAGGGGACGATTCCCTCGGGCTGGGAACGTGGCTGCTCCAAAGGCAGATTGCAATTTCCCTCTCTGTTAACTTCCCTACAGCAGGAAGGCTGAACCGGGCCATGCATAGGACAGGTGCCCACAGAAGCCGTGCAGTCTTGGAGTTTCCTGTATGGAAGGGTGTGTCTGTGCAAGCGCTGTGGTTAAAGATAGTGGAATGTTGCACCCATTGCACTTGCCCTCGCACCAGAGATTCTGAGCTACTTTATATTGAGAACCTATTGTATGCTGTTCTCTGCTGGGTGCTTTAGGTACAACACTAAACTGTAATCCTCCCAGGAACTCTGCAAGGAGGTTATTGTCCATTTTTTGTATAAGAAAACAGACTCAGGGCAGGGGACATGGCCAAGGCCTGTCAAATTTCTGTGCTTTTATTGACATTCCTGTCTTACTGGATACCAGGGACTCAGCATGTACTCATTTTTTTATTTACACTTGCAGCTCCTGGCTCAGAACTTGGAACACTCTAACCACTCTGGGTGAATTGAACCTTGAGACTCCATGCTGGGTGGCTTTGGACAAGTCCCTTCTCCTCTGTGGGCCACAGTGTCTCCATTTGTAATGGCCAGGTGTTCTTCTCTGTCAGCAGGCCCCGTCTTTTCCAAAGACTTCCCAGGACAGCCATCCCCAGACCAGAGATTCCTGTGGAATGCAGTTGGTCTTATAAGAGGTCTTTTATTATCGGGCTGAGGCCCGAACATCAGATGACTGTTGTCCCCAATTAACGAGACACAAGAAATAAAGTTACGCGGCTTTATAATGAAACCACATTTCTCACTGCCATTTCAATTCACCCAGTGTTTAAGGCACGCATTCGGCCCTTGGCAGGCTCATGTGTTTCATTCCTTGGCGTGATCACCCACCTTTCACCTGAATTGGTTTGAAAAGCCTTGGGTAGTTTCCAGAAATTAAATCCACTCTGGACGGAAGATTTACCACCCCAAGATGTTTAAAGAGGTGTGTGGCCTCCTCTGGGGGCCCTACTCAGAGAGGAGCGCAGAGGGGCTTTGGGAACAAGGTTGTTCCTCCCAGGGGGGCCCCTTGTTCTTGTTTGCATGTGTCAGTTCCCACGCCTCAGCAAACTTCCCGTAAAGGGCCAGGTGGTAAGCATTTTCAGCTTTGGGGACAACATGCAGCCCCTCAATTCTTCCCTTGTTGTTAGAAAGCGGCCATAGACAATATGTAAATCAGTGGGCGTGGCTGTGTTCCAATAAAACTTTATTTACAAAAATAAAACTTTGCAGAAGTCTAGTCTAAAATGTTAGGCACACCTCTTCATAATCACAGCCCATGTTGACTTGTTCCCTCTGTGTTTTGTACATACTTGTTTTGACCTCCTGATTGTATGGAAGTTCCCCTCACCCCCACCCCAGCTCCCACCCCTCCCCAGACCCGTGGGTTTTTTGCAAGCTGTCTCTGACCTAGACATGCTATAAGAGCTTTCATCAATACTTAGTTGCACAGAAGTAGCCCACATTCTCATGTCAAAAAATATGTCTTTTAAAAATGCACCATTTTTTCCTACAACTGTGTTGTCCTGTGTAGGGTCTCTTGTTGTACAGTCTGGCTGATTATAAAGATGTAGGAAGTTGATATATTATCAAATTGCTTACTGTTACAGATTTTTTAAATGCTGTCAGAAGAAAAGCCCAATCCCTGACGTCCCATAATGCTTGAGTCTTGACTCTTCTGGCCAGTCCTTCATCTTCTGTCTTTCAAAAGTGACTCCAGTCATGTCATTACTTAAACACTCTCCATAGCTTCTATCATGTCTAGACTCATAGTGTGACATCAAAGCTGACCCTTACCTCTGTGAAAGGCTCCCTCTTGCTCCATGATTCCCGGCCAGCCAGTTGGAAATTGCTTGCCTTCTGCCAGGATTTTATCTCCATGCCCTTGTATCTTTACCTGTAATGTATCTTTATGCTGCTCATCCTTCCCAGTGGGAGCACCTCACACAGGGCCGGACCTGGAGTGGGCCCAGGAATGCTTGTCAAATGAGTGGCCTCAGTGAGGTTGATTGAGGGCCCAATGTGCTCTGAAACTCCTGGAGTCCCCAAACCTCCAGTGACTCCAGCACAGGAAAACACCCAAACCCCAGTGCCCCCCAGGGCAGCCAGCACACTCTAAATCATGGCACCTAGCAGGCCTCCAACAGGCAGAGTGGCTTTTGTGCCCACCTTTGTGGTGTGGTAGTGAGACTTACAGGAGGGTAGGGAGGTAGGCATCTGCGAAGGGCAGCTTCCCCTCCACAGGGACAGGTGGGAGTGATGATAATAACACTTACCAAGCCCTGAGCACCTGCTGTATGCAGAGCTCTAAGCCAGGAACCTGTATGTGATCTGCACAGGCTTCAGGGCAGTGGCACTTAGGGATCCTTCAGCTCCTTCAGCATCGTGCCCAGCACCTAGTAGGTGCTCAAAAAATATGTTTTGAATGAATAAATGAATTAGGCTAGAAGGAGGTTTTTCTGGAAAGATTTGTTGTGGCCAGGTGGAAGGGCCACAAATGCGTTACTAAGGAGTTAATTGAACCTTTGCTCTGTAGGCAGTGGGGACTTAAGGACAGGTTTGGGCAGGGAGGGGCATCTGTGCAACATGTGTCACGCTTACCCCATTATTTGCCCTTTCCGGTGTGGCTGAGATGCCAGATAATGAGGTGTTGGGCTGCACAAAGCACTTCCTTGTGCCGGAGAGAGGCAGGGCCGGCCTTGAAGCCAGTTGGCCACCGGCCTCCTCCCTGTAATTCATGTGCAGCGGCAGGTGGGAGTGAGCTGCCAGACAGAGCCAGGGCTTGCCTGCCTCTCCAGGTCGCCACATCGGCTTGCTGGCTCCAGCACAGGGGCCGTGGCCCTGATGGGAGGCCTGCCCCTCTGAGCTTTCCCTGCTGCTAGCATGTTCTGGGAGGATTAAAGGCAGCTGGCCGGCTCTTCCCAGGACTTGCTGACTCAGTTGATGGTTCCTATGGCAGGGGAGGGGGGAGTACCATTGCCTCTTGATTTCTCCCCCCATGTCAACCCCACCACTCCAGCTCTGCATTCCCAGGCTGGGTCACCTTGGGCTTCTCCCGTCTAAAGGCAGCTGGTCCCACAGCTAAGTGCTTTTGCCCCCTTGTCCCCCAGAGACCACTTTTCCAGGGAAGATGCAACTCATTGCTTTTAGGTTGGGAAATGCACAGTGAAGATGTTAGTCCCCGGAATCTAAGTATGTGGAACTGTTACTTTGTTCATAGGGGGCTATTTTAGTGGTTCAGGTCCCTACAAGTGTACTGGGTAAGCCCCCTGGTGTGGGCACGGTGAAAAATGCAGAACAGGGCATTGTGGAATAGATGGAGAGAAGCTGGGGGGGAGGGCAGCAGGCACAAGGCGTTCCACCACACAGCAAAATGATCAGGGTCGCAGGGGCATCTGATTGATTGATTCTAGGCGGGGATCTGGGCAGGTTCCTTGGAGGATGTTTCAGTCTGGCCCCGAAAAGTGTCTGTGGGAAGAATGAGAAGTACTCTAGGCAGAGGGCACAGCTCGGCCAAAATCGTGGAAGTCAGCAAGTACAGCTGGGGTCTGGTGGGAAAGTCATGGGGCCGGAGTAGGCAGGGCTCTGGGTGACCTGGCAGATGAAGGCCTTCGAGTGGCTCTGAGGGCCTGGCTAGAGAGTTAGTCATGCAGTTCTGTAATGTAGTAATGGGTCTGAGGGGCCCCTGGCTGGGCCTCTGTCACCCAGAGACCCAGTGAAAACCCAGGGCCTGGCCCATGGTGAGAGTCAAGAGGAATGTGACATCTATGCTGGGCTGGGTTGTTCCAGGAAAGCCCATGCTTGGCCAGGCTGGAAATGAGCCCCTGCTGTTCTGGCTGTGACATCTGCTTCCTTGGGCTGGCCTTGGAAGAGCCTGTCACAGTGACTTCAGAGGGAGGCCAGCAGATGGGCAAGATGGAAATGCCCCTCCTGTGGAGCAGGGGAGCACTGACCCTCACACGGGCACTTAGTTTGCCCTGAGCCCTCAGATTGGTATTGTCTCAGCTGCCACAGGGGGCAGAGAGAGCGGGGATTTCCAGTTCCCATTTTAGGGATGGGGAAGTGAATTGCTTGAAGTCCCCGCAAAGTCAGGGAGCCCCCGAGCAGGGCTGGGCCTCCCCACTCCCAGCCCAGTGTATTAGTCACCACACAGCACAGTCCTCAGTAATTAAAGGGCATGGGCACAGTTAGGAGGTGAAGTTTGCCGTTAAATGACAGTTGAAGATGGTGGGTGATTTCTGGCTTCGGTAATATATGTTACGCTCCTCCTGTGTGCCAGGTGCTGTGCTAAGCTCTTCTTGGCTTCATTCTTGCGACAACCCTTGTCAGTAGGTACTTTTCTTATCCCCAGTGAGTGGAGACTGAGGCACAGGAGTTTGAGTAACTTATGTAACAACCCAGCACAGGACAGACGTGGCATTTGAGCCCAGGCAGTCCCACCCCAGGGTCTGTTCTAACCCAATGTCCTGGGGCCTCTGTGAGGCCAGACGTGGGCACGATCCCCTCATCGGCCTCGGCAGACTCTTAGCATGCTTTATAATTAGAACAGACTGCAGCTCCTGCTAATGACTTCCTCATGAGGTGCATACTCAGAAGCTCGGGAGAATATTGAAGAACGAGGAAGGAAATAGGTAGAGAATGAGGTTGTTTCCACTAAGGCCCAAAGCACTATTTATAAAAAGTACGTGTGCAAGCCAACTTCGACTGGCTACGTTTTGGCAGTCGGCTGACTCCTGCCGTAACTCTGTCTCCTCTGCTGTCCTTGATGCATTCGGTACTGGCCCCACCTACCACCCCGTGATGGAGGACAGCTGACATCATGTCCCTCCGGTAAGAGCACAACTCTGATCTGGTCGCTTGGCTTCTCAGAACCCCCAGTGGCTTCCCATTGCCTTTTGGAATAATGTGGCGTTGCTTTAACCTGGCATTCAAGGCCTCCTACAAGGTGGTCCCCATCTCCTTTTCCTGATATGCGAGAGAACATCCTTCCCTAAACTCACTGAATTTTTACCCCTCTGCACTTTGCTCACGGCCATTTCCTGAGGCTGGCGTGTCCGTCTTCCCGCCCACCACTCCATCCTGTCTGGCAAATGCAGGTTCAGCTCAGATCATGCCTCTTGACAGAACGCTGACACAGCCTCTCTATTCTGCCCGCCCCCCCGCCTCCACCTGTGGGTCATGCTTCTGCGCCTTGCTTGTGATGATCTGACCCGCCTCACAGGTAGTTTTGTGGTGCTGTGACTGTGCCCCTCCCCTGCACAGAGCTCCTTGCCGGGTGATGGATTCACCTGTATGTGTGCATGGTGATGGGAAAGACAGCTCAAATAGAGCCTTTTGGGGCAAAGGTTAAATGAAGGATCCTGATTAGTGAAAAGGGCTTTCTGGGTATCAGGCATGAAGGGCTTATTTCCGATTATGTGGAAAACAAAGGACCTGGTGGTGACTGTACTTAGACCCTTCGTCCCTGGCTGGAAGAAACTGAGCTGTGACTTTTTAGTGTGGAGAAGAGAGGATCTGAGTGAGGATAAATGTCCTAAGCTCTCATCTCTTCCAGTCCCTGCAAGTGCCAGGTCCTCTAGAAGTTAACTTCCCTCTAAACAACTGCGGGGCAGGTATCTTCTAAATCAACACTGTTACCTTTCCCTGGGACAGCTGCATTTCCCTCCCACCCCTGCACACTCCATCACCCCTCCTCTTGCTGACAACATATTATGCCTCTGCTTCAAAAGGTGTGTAAACACGTTCTCTGTTTACAGTAAAGCCCCAAAACAGAGCCCTCAGTCCACCCCCAAACTCCATTTCTATGTGTCTTCGTTACACACCCTTACAACCCCTTCAGCATTGTAGCCTGGTCACTTTACTCTCCCTTCCCTCACTTGCACACCACCCCTCCAGATGCCTTACTGCTGATCCGCCCGCCTCGCGTGTAGTCACTCCTGCCTGAGCCCACGGGAGATGTGCCACCTTCTCCAGGAGGTCACCCAACCCCCACCAGCACTGCCTGCCTGCCCACGCTCTCTCGTGACTGTATCTCATCTCCTTTAGCAGAGTGGCCGGAGCCTGCGGGTGGTCCCCTCTCTGCATCCCCGCCCCCCACCTCCACTGCGTAGGTGCTAATGCACGTCTGAGGGGGCCACCCTTCTGCAGCCCGGCTTCAGTGATAACAGCCTTGCCAACCACTGTGTGGCTTCACACGTGGTCTCATTCCCACCTGAGACAGCCCTCAGGTCACCATGGTCTCTGCTTTCCCCACAGGGTGGCTGGGCCTTGCCCAGGGTCAGACACATTGCCAGCCAGTGGCCCAGGTAGGACCACAACCCTTCCTGGCTCTCTCTGCCTCTCTGAACCTGGAAGTTTAGCCACTGTTTGCGTTTCTCTGAGGGAACTGAGCCTCCGGGGAGAGAACTGTGGGGGCAGTTTGTGAATTTCTGAGGACAGATGATAAGTCTTGTCCTCTGAGAACAATCACTCTGCAAGGCTTAGGCCGCTATCCACACTCCCGTCTGTGGTGCAGCTTTAGAACGCGGCCTCAGAATCCGAATGAGCCATTCTGGCTCAAAATACGACTGTGGCCCAGTGATTTGTGGAGAGCAGGGCAAGGCTGCCAGATCTTCTGTCAAGAACCGCCTGGTGGAATTCCTCCTTCTCTCCCCTCTCCCTTCAGCCCTGAGCTACCCTGGGGAGCGCTTGGCCTTTTGGAACTACGTCGCTGGGCATGGCCCCCACCAGGGCGGGTGGTCGATGGCGGGCCCTGGGCCAGGGGTGTCTTGGACTTGTGAGGTGCCTGAGCTTCCCTGAGGTGTTTCTTACAACAGAGCTGTTTCCGGACAACTGCGGGTTGTGCGGTCAAGTTAAAGAGGTTGTTCAGAAAACCAGACTGGCACCTACAGGAAGTAGCATTACAAGGGGACCTTGTGGCTTTGTGACCTCTGCTCTGTAGATGGGGGAGGGCAGGGGGTTGTAAAATCCAAGGGTTTGAGCCAAGAATCATGGAATCCATTCATCCACACGCCCCTTGGCCACAAAAATAGGATGGAGTCCTTGGCCCTGGGGCCATGACCCCCTTTCTTTGGATCTTGCAGCCTTGATATCTGCAGTAGCACAAACAGGCTGATGACAGAGTAATTCCAGAACCGTAATAAAGTCTTGCACTTGGTTTTCTCTTGGGCTTATTTAAAGTGCACTTTTTTTTTTTTTTTTTTGTAAAAAAGCCCAGTTTGTCAGTTTTCTTATTTAGATGCAATGACAAATCAGAAAAAAGTTTTGAAATTTTTTAAGATCCCCATTGCCTGGTTGGGAACTATAGTGGATGTCTAAAGGCCTGACAGCAGCATCTGACAGAGCACTTTATCTTAAGAAAGCTTTTCATCATTCTGACAACAAATTATCCACATTTTGCAAGAGAAGAAAACTGACTATGGCGAACCCTTTCCTGCGCAGTATTGTCCAGGATTGTCATGCCCTCCTGCCAGACCGGCCTGCCTGATAAGCTTCAGGAATTCCGAAACATGTTCTTCGCGGCTGACAGTCTGTCTCAGAAACTTCCATCCCTCACTCCCCCCGGCCCTTGTTCAGCCTGCCCCCAGTGCCTGTGTTTGTTCTCTCTTGGTCAGACACTCCCTTCCTGGGGCTTCATCTGCCTTTTCCCCCTCTTCTTGTCACCTTCCATTCACCACCGCTTTGGTGGGTGGTCCCTGCCCACTGTCACTCTGGTACACTCAGCTTCTCCTAGACCCCAGGCAGACCTGCTGTTTTCCTTTGCTGTGTGACCTTGGGCAAGTTTCTTAATCTCTCTGAGCCAGGTTCCCCACTTGTAAAATTCATTTTTTTACTTACTGAGCACCTTATTATGTGCCCGCCCCTGCCTTAGACACAGATACCAGAAAGATGAGTAGGCATAGACCCTGCCCTAGAACCCCAGTTTAGGAGGTCTTAATAATCATGACAGGATGACTTCACGGGTGTTTGGGAAGAGCAAGTGACATACTGCCATGGAAGGCTTTATAAACTGTAAAGTGCAGTGCACATGGAAAGAGTATTGGTTACTGGGGCTCCTGGGTCCATCGCTTTTACAATAGAACAAGGCCACTCTTGAGTCTGGAAGCCCCTTCAAGCTTGGTGCCTGTGCACCCACCCTGTTCTGTGGCATCCAAGCCCTAGTGTGCATGGAATGCATGGGGCTGGGCACACATATAAGGGGGCTGCAGAAGTGGAGAGGGCGGGACCTGGATGGCCAAATCCAGACTGTAAGGTAAGGGAGCGGGGAAGTTCTGGGAGCCATTTGTAGTTCTCTAAATGTGGTTTGACCTGATTTTTAAAAACTCTTATACAACTCATCAGGAGTTAGTGAAACTGCCTTTAGTCAGTGAGAAGAGAGCCAGATTTAAAAAAAAATCTTGTTAGAGTGTCACAGGATGTGAAATATCACTTCTTAGCCCTCACAGCTATTTGTGAGCCTGTGTCTATCCCCCTGACTGGCCTGGGAACTCCTGTAGGACTGCAGTAGTGTCTCGCTCTGCTCGTGTCCCAGAGTCAGCCCAGGGAAGCTGAGTGGAGGTGCAGACAGAACTATGGGGCTCAGAGGAGGGAGAGCTCACTTCTAGCTGGGCTGCGGGGGGTCACAGAGGAAGGTTACATGCAGGCTGAACCACGATGATGATAATACAGTGGAGCCCCTACTGCTGCCAGGCACAGAGGTGGGCTCTGTTATTATCCTTACTTTATAGATGAAGAAACTGAGGCTCAGAGAAGTTGAGCAAGCTTCCCAAAGTGACATAGCCAGGATTTGAACTCAGCTCTAACTCCAGAGTTCATGTTCTCAAGCACTGTGCCTTGCAGCCTAGGCAGAATTTGAACGTGCAGTTACCAGAGAAGGGAGCATCCTTGGAGGGCAGAGTGTGGGCAGAGAGCCATGGCAGGGGAAGCTGGGGGCTGGTGACTCCTGCGGTTGAGTGTTGGGTGGGGGGACAGTGAGGGGCTGATGTTGGAAACAAGCAGACAGCCCCCTCCACCACGCAGGTGGGAACAGGAAGTTCCTGAGTGACATGGGGTCTCCTAGCAGGCATTCCTTCACGCAGGCTGGCAGACAAGAGCCCTGTGAGCTGGCTCTTTCTCCAGTTCTGCAGGCCCTCAGCACCTTGTGTGAGCCCATTCTTATGTGTCGTAGAAGCTGGCAGGACCCTTCTCCACGAAAAGAGAGGGCTCTCTGAGGGGTGGTACGTGGAATTGGTTTTGCCCCAGCCTCCTGTGTGTGACCCCCACTCCAGCCCCTTACTCTCTCTGGGTCTGTTTCATCACCTCTGCAGGGAAGAGTTGCCTTAGTAGAGTCACTTTCAAGTCCTTTGAGCATAACATTAAGAGCCAAAATCTGGGACAGAGCAGCTGAGTTTGAATCCTGACTCTAACTCACTGCCTTGGTGACCTTGGGCAGATTACCCAGCCACCTGGTGCCTCAGTTTTTTCATCTGCAGAATGGGGACAACATAAGAATCTACTCCATAGGAGTTGTTGGGAGCATCAAAAGAACTGCACATAGCCCCTGGTCACTGGTCTCAGTATTTAATGTATTATGATCGTGCTTGTCCCATCCTTGCTCTCTCCAGCCCCTGACTGACCCCGTGACTCAGTGGAAGGGGAGGGTCTGGGGCTCAGAGGCTCTCTGGCCACCCGCAGAGCTCCTGCAAGGCCAGGGATGCCTCGGTTTGCCCCATCTGCTGAGCGTGTTTGCACTGTAGAAGTTGAGATCATTGCTGCCAGTGGCCGCCCAACCTCAGCCAAGCTCTTGCAACATTCCCCAGGGTTCTTGGGGTTCCTTGTGCCCCAGTCCTGCGTGGGCAGAGCTCCAGGCAGGTGGCATATTTTGGCAGGTCCTCAGTGGTGTCATTGGTAAAGAGTTTCCTGTGACTGTGCTAGTTAGGACTGTAAAAATACAGTTTTTACAGTCCCCTTTTGTTCTTCCCAGGTGCTAATAAACTGTTTAAAATTTGGTTAAAATGCTGCTTCTCAAAAAAAAAAAACGGAATTGTTTTGGGAATTCTGTTCCCCTCTTTACTTTCAGGTCATTGAGGTTGGTCTGGGGAGAGGGCCTGGTCCCATGCATTAGAGTGTGTCGGGTGAATGTGTTTGGTATTTATTTCTGCAGGGTCCTATCTTTCTGGAACAGCGGGTCATGAGCTAAAAAGCACCTGCATCCCAGGCTCTGGGATGGGAGCATGAGCCCATCTGTGTCTGCTGTGGTGTAAGGGAAAGCTCGTGGGCTGGGATTCCCTGCCTCTTGACTCACTGTATGACCTTGAGCGAGTCACTTCCCCTGGGCTGGGTTTGTGAAATCCTGTGGATTATTGTGAGATAACAGTGGGATTACACGTGCCTCTCTTCTGCTAGAGATCAGTGATTCTCAGTCTTGACTACATGGCACCATCACCTGGGGGAGCTTTTAGAAAACGCTGATCCCAGGCCCCACCTTAGACCATTTAAATGTTATTTAAATTTAAACGTTATTTGGGGGCCTGAGCTTAGGCATTGGTGCTTTGTGAAAACTCCCCAGGGGTTCTAAAGTACAGTCTTTTGCAAACCGAAGGACTAGCCCAGAGGTGGGCACACTGCAGTCCTTGGGCAAAATCCAGCTGCTGCCTTTTCTTTTTAAATAAAGTTTTATTGGCACACAGCCACGCACATTCATTTAGTGGAAGTGAAAGAAGGGGTGGGTGTACTTTTATAAGGTTGGACCAACCCCTGCCTCCCTTACCATCAGTCCCATGCTTTGGGATACCATAAAAATCCCAGGAGGAGCATTCCAGTGGCAGAGGATCTTAGTCTAGGTCCTTCTGCTGGCTCAGCCAGGTTCTGCCTGGAGATCCCTGTGGCAGGGAGTTCACTGCCTCCTAAAATAATCCTGTTCTATTTTGAACAGCTGTGTCTGATCAAACGGTCTTCCTAAAATTAAGTTGAAATCCCTTTCATAACCTCCACCAACTGGTCCTCATTCTGTCCTCTCTGACCCCACAGAACACGTCTGCATCCGGTTCCAGGGATTAACTGCCCGTCCTGCACTGCTCACACATGCCCCTGAATCTTATCTAGAACATACACACTTCTTGGTCTCTTTAATTATACTCATGAGACTTGAAGTCCAGGCTCTTTATCATCCTGGTGGCAGCTCTTAATTAAAGTGCAGGGCCCAGAGCTGGACATGATTCTCCAGTGACCCTAGGATTTGTGCAGATTGGAGGGAGACAGTCCCTCCCTGGTGGTGGAAGTCATAAGGTCACACCACTGTCAATGCAGCCAGTGGGCAGGTTGGCTTTTGAGAAGCTGTTAGACCATGTGAGCACAGCATCACTTTAATAAAGGTCTCAGGCACCTGAGACCCCTGGGTTATTGCATATCTGTGGCAAGTTATGGCATTATTTCTCCTTCCTGCCCATAGTTGGCCTTGTGGAGTGTCAGTGGGCTTCCCAAAAGTCTCTGTCCCTTCCTGGCTTGAAGAGGCACTCACCCAGCCTCTTCACCTGGCAGATGGGAAGTGTGGTCGTGAGAGAGCTTCGTGGGCCTTGGGTTTATGACATCGCTGGGCCAGGAACGAGGTTAATATTTTTAATGACAAAGGGTGAGCCCCATTATTACCCCAGCTCATTAATCAATGGCAGAACCTGTTTTACCTGTTAGGTGCCCTGGTGTGGGGAGTTCGTGAATGGGAATCCAATTTTCTCTTTAAAACCCAAGCCACCTCTGCCCTTCTTAAATCCGGGAGGCAGTTCTGGGGAAGGTGTTGATATTTTATAGCAAATTTTTTCTTGGGTGAAAAAGGCTGTGGGAAGCCTTTGAGGGCCCCCCGTGCCTTACTCACCTGGCTAGGGGTGCAGGGAAAGTAGCAGCAGCTATACAGCCTGCCCAAGCCAGTCCCTAAGCCCGTGACACTGGGCCACAACAGCTTCAGTTAGGGGACCCAGAATGGATGGGGAGTTCCGGGCCATCTGTTTAAGCCTGTTGCCCACGGATCGGAGGATGGGCATGACAGAATTGTGGGGAGAGGGGAAGTGTGGCTGGACCACTCAGGTGGACCAAGTTGGAGCCCTTTCCAATTGGCTGGTCAGCTGGGGTGATGGTGTAAATGTCCCCAGGGAGTACATTCTTCTGGGGTCTGTAGCCCCCTCCCCAGTTAGGTGGCCCCGTCACCTGTGTTATCCCCATCTAAGAAATGGGCATGGTGGAGCACCCATAAAGACGAAAAGGTGCTCCCTTTTATCTTAGGAGAACACTGCTTTGAGTTACTCCTGGAAACCCCCTCCCCCTCCAGGCACCATCATCACCACCTCTGGGCTGTGAGGGCCTGTAGGGATTTCAAGCTGGCCACCCTGACCCCGGGGCCACCTCCTCTACAAGGGAACATCTTCAGTTCCTCCGGTCCTCATTGCACATGTGGATACTTGGTTTTTTCCAACCTGCTTGGCTTACCCTACCTAACAAGGTGAAAAATGAACCAGTTCTACCACAAAATCCCCTCCCACTTTACAATGAGAAAAATGAGACTTACTTTACAGTCAACTTTGAGAATACCAGTAGCTTACTGCAGGTTGGGCACTGTCCAAGTATTAACTCTTGTTAATGAAGCAGTGGGCCAGGATTCAGGTTCACCTTCTGGCTCTCATGCCCCTCCTGTGCTAAGTGATGCTTCTGTGTGCAGAGGTTTGGGAATGTGGGGAGGGGGCCCCCCAGGGTCTCTCCACTGCCTCATGGCTGCTGTGAACACCTTCAGAACAGCGCTGGTGCTCATTCCCTCTAAGGTAAGGACGTGCCTGTGCTACTTCTGGAGGCATGTTGGGGGGAGTAGGAGGAGGTGGGATCCCGGGCAGAAAGGAGAAGGCAGTAGGGGACGGAGGGAGGTAATTGCTGGAAGCCGAGCACACAGCACGGCAGCTGCAGGCGGAAGCGGCTCCTTCCCCAGGTGTGGCCCTGGCAGGTTGCAGGTGTTTTTCAGTCACAGGGCAGCCGAGGAAGAGGAAGGGAGACTTCCAGCACCCAGCTGACTGAGGGAGTGTCAGGGGTGGCCCTTGCCCCGGTTGGCACATCTGAGCCAAATTGGCAGAGCTTCTTCTTCTTCCTTTCAAACCTCCCTTCAGAGATTTCCTCCTGCTGTCAGGAAGGAATCCAGGATTTTAGAAACTCATGCAGCAGGCCGTGGGGTGGCACAGAAGAGCCAAAAGTTGGGAGGGAGGCCGGCCAGAGTTGAAACCTGCACTACCCTGTGTGCTCTGAGGCCTTGGGGAAACTACGAAACCTCTCTGGGCTTCGATTTTCTCATCTGAAAGCAATGTAATTAGGAGGATGAAATAAGTGTTAAAATCGCAGTCTTGCCTGACACGTAGTAGGCGTTCCTTCCATCGTCAGCATCACCTCTCAGCCTCTTGCCAGTTCTAATCCTCTAGCACGCTTAGTCTCTGGGAGGGTCTGGTTTAAGGTTCTCAGGTTCTGGCCCCAGAGGACCCTAGTCTCCAGGCGTTAGTCCCTGGGAGTCAAGCAGGGCCTCACTTCCTGGCAGAGAAGTGTGTGAAAAGAGGAAGCTGATGATGGGTTGGGGATGTTTCCTGACGGTGTGTTGTCAGCGAGGGGCCAGGCCTCCAAGATTGCTTGATTAACACAGCAGCAGTGGATCAAAGTTTGCTCTTTTGAAATTAATAAGTCTGGGACTCATTCAAGATACCTTTGCCTCCCTTTAAGGACAGAACACTTCCGGTGGCAGGTGATTTATGACCTTGTTTGGAAGGAGATTTTACAATGTGCTCCAATAATTAGGGCCACTTCATGCTTGATTCATGAGGCTACTGTCAAGCGCTGTGTTGGCATTTCATGGAGATCAGTCCTCGGTGGTCTAGAGTGTGCTCTTGAAGTGAGCGGCAGGAGAAGTCAGTCTCCTTAAGTAGTGGATGTACACCGGACCATTGAAACCCAAAGGAGGGCTTGATTTTTAAAATAATGTTGGAAGGACTGAAATGCCCGTGTGGTCCAGTGCTTCCCCCAAAAGCATAGTGATCTCCAGTGGAATAAGAAAAATGAAAACTTGGGGAGTTTTTTTATGACACTAAATTCATTCACTTTAAAGGACTTCGCTTTATTCTCAATTTCCTTTTAACTGTTTGTGGTTATTGTTCTTTCCTTTAGAAAATGTCGGTGAGGACACATGGTAGTTAGGTTTCTTGTAGTATTCCTGTGTCTTTTCCCCTCCTCTTTTTTGTAAGTACAGTTGTCCCTGAAATCCAGAATTCTGGCCCTGAATGGGACCCACTTTACTCTTCCCTTTTACAGATGGGGAAACTGAGGTCCTGACAGGGAGTGTGACTTAGCTAATGGTGCCCAGCTGGAGAGAGGAAGGGATTAGAGTTTGGGCCTCAGGTTACCCATGGAAACTTCTGGATGTGGAGGACCATCAGGATCAGCTACAAAATGTGTGGGACCCACCTAGTGAAAAATAAGAATTCACAGGCCCCTTGTTGAAAAATTACTACTAATTTCAAGGTGGCGACAACAGAGCATTAAGCCAAGTGCAGAGCCCTGTGTGACTTCACAGGCCACATGCCCATGAAGCTGGGCCTGGGCACCATAAATATCACACTCCCTGAAGTACTGGCATTTAAAAATACAAACCTATAGTACTTAGCTCAAGAAATGAAATGCACTGGACTATGCCTTTGAAACTCCCTGAAATCCCCACTTAGAGCATCTCCTCTGTTCTCCACAGCCCTTTGTGAGGAAGCCTGAGGTTAGAGAAAGAAGCCAGTGGGAGAAATTACAGAGATGAGGCCCCTTCTAAACCTCGAGGAAGGAGGCAGGACAGGTGGTGGTTATCAGGGCTTTTTCTGCCATCTCACCTGCTAGTGTTTGCGCTGGTGGCGCCATATCTCCAGGGAGGGGTGTTGTGCATCACCGAGGACCAGTGGGTCTGGGGTCACCTGTCACAGGAGCCTGGGCCAGGCAGATAACTGAGTTGATGCAAAAGGCCAAGGTTCACGGCCATGGCTGTCGGTCAGTGCCCTGGCTGGACTTTGCTCATTGGATTTTTTTTGGTTTAGGGCAGACCACAGCCCTTCTCTCTTTGCCCATTGGCTGTGGTAGAGGGCATACATCTGACCTTACAGCATATCTGGAAAAAACAAATCAAGGCCCGTGGCCTCCTGGAGCATGTGTGCCTTTGTACCTGCATGTCTAGGTGCAGGTGCATGTGCTAGGTGCATGTGCTATATATTCACTTATTTTATTTACTAAGCATTTAAATGATGCCTACTTTGGGCTATGTGCACAATTCTAAGCGTTTGACAAATATATAAGATACTTAATTCTTAACAGCAAACTAATAAGCTACATCTTAGTATTATTCCCACTTTATAAATAAGGATACTCAGGATGGAGAGTAAGTCATGTGGCTTGCCTAAGGTCATGCAGCCCATTGGTGGCCCAGCCAGGAAGTGTGCAGGTGGCTTCGGTGAAAATGTGCCCTAAGCACGAGGGGCCCCTCACTGGCATGGAACAGGCTTCCCCCTGGAGAGAAATGGCCCAACAGACCCTCCGTTGATTCATTAGCTCGTTGACTCATTCAGCATTTACTTGGACCCCTTTATGCCAGGCTGGGACTGGGCATGGGGGTGTGGATGGGCAGAGCCAATCGGACCACCCTGTGTTGAAAGCTTCGGGCACTGTGGCATCACCCTGGGGTTCTCAGGGCAAAAGCTGCAAGTCTGAAATCACTCACATGTTTACAAATCTGGCACCTCTGGGTAGGATGTCCAGGAGCACAGGGGGTGTGGAAAAATGTGTCCAGGAGCCTGGAAAGCTCAGTGGTCCTGAGTCCACCAGTCCACCCCCCAGGCTCTGGAGGGCTTGATCAGAGAGGAGCCTTGTGGAGCAGCGGGTGATGAGAGGGAGGGAGCGAGTGTGCACACCCACGTTGCCTTGTTTTACTGAATTTCCTTCCAGTCCTTTTTCTATGCACTTAAATGTACTTCTTTCTCTCTCTCTCTCTCTCTCTCTCTCTCTCTCTCTCTCTCTCGGTGTTATATTTTAGAAAAATTGAAGCCTCCTATTAGTTCTGTTTTGAAACCGGATTTTTTGTCAATTGCTGAAGTGCCAAGAATAAGGTTTTTTTTAGCCCATAAAGATTCTGTAACCTCTTTTGCTGGCTGCATAGGGGGTATCTTCAGGCAACTCACCCCATCCTGGAACGGGTCAGAATCCCGGCTGCTGGGTCAGAATTTTCTCCCTTCTGCACTTTTGGCCGTGGCCTGAGCCATACATGTCTGCACAAAGGAGAGTCATTTTTAGACTATATCAGGAAAGGTGTCACTATAGGCCAGTGGCTTCTCTGACTGTGGAGTCAGGAGCCAGCATGGGCTGCCAGCATCCTCGGCTGCAGGGTGGGTGATCTGTGGGTACCACAGTGCTCTGGTGCTCCATTAGCCAGTCACGGGGGGCTGCAGCCCATCCGCACGCAGGCTCACCATGGTGAGGGTCTGTGCCCCTCAAGGCCTTCCCAGGTGCTCACATGCTGCACCAGCTCACCCGCCGGACAGGAGCTTGGGCTCTCCCTGAAGCTGCAAGGCAACATTGCAGGCCTCTGTAGGGACCAGTGGCCCATTAGGGTCCCCATTTGGTTTTGTCCAGGTGCTTGTTCAGGGAGCTGCCCACTTGTTCTCTGGAACAGTGGCCTCAGCCCAGGAGAAAATGGCCCAGGGCTTCGTGTGGGGACACTGCCTGCACTAGGGAGGGTGGCTTCCGGGGACGACCTGATTCCATGATTCTGTACAGTCCCCACTGCCTTTGCAAAGCTATTATCTGCTCAAAACCCTGGGAGGGAGATGGAACAGGGAGATCCTTCTTCCCTTGGTGCAGATGAGGAAACTGAAACTCAGAGGAGAGCAGCAACGTGGGCAGGCTAGGGGCCAAGTAGGACAGGAGCCTGGGGCGATCTGATTGGCCCTCCTATTGCTTCAGATGTTGTAAACTCACCAGGTGTAAGGTTCTTCCCAGACCCAGGCAGCGATGCTGTCAGCCTCCACCGAGTCCTTCCTGCTCACCAGTCCAGCCTTCTCCAGCTGGCTTGTACCTACATCTATCCCCAAGCTTCGTGCAGGTCCTGGGATGGGGCAACCAGCCTTCCCACACTTGGGAGGCAGCCCAGAAGCCGGGGCCCAAGAGCAGCCTCCAATAGTCACTCCTGGGAGTTAGTTGGTATCTGGCTCCGCTGGCCCCTCCCCCTTGGTAAAATGATTCTGAGCAGTGGGTTGTGTGGACAGTTTCCCTTTTTGGTGGAGTCTTGGTTTGTCCACCTTGGTAGCTGGCTTGATTACCCAGCCAGCTTTCCTGCTACCTTCCCCTCCCTGGCCCATTTCCCCATCCCTTGTGTCAGCTCCCAAATAAACCACTTGCACCTGAATCCCGGCTGCAGGGTCTGCCTCTGGGGGAACCCAGACTAAGGTACCTGGCCTGTGGCATCTCAGAGGTGGGAACAGCATCCTTTTCAGGTTCTCCGGTGCCCTCGCCCATGCCAACAGAATGTTATCCCTTGGTCCATTGACTCAGTCTCCTCCTACCCCTGGAGGAAGATGTTTTCTCAGTGAAGGTGGGAGAGCTCAGGCTCAGAGGAGAGAATAGATGTGCCCAGAGCTCCACACGTGGTGAGAAGCCAGGACGCACTGAAGCTCGGGTCCTTGAATCCAGTGTTGCCCTGTACGTCCCTGCCCACCCCTGCTCCTGCCCAGCACACCTTGTGGGGGCCCTGCTGTGCCCAGAGGCTGGCTGCCACATGGCAGGAACCTGCTCCAGAGCCTGCCTCCCAGCAAAAAGCTTGTTACCTGGCACATCATGAGCACGGGTAACTATGATTGAACAAGCCACTGACGCCGTTACAGACAGGTATGACATTGTAAAGCTCTGTCCCTGGTAACTTTCCCATACATTAGGAGGGTGACAAGGACATATAAGAAAAAGTGCTTTGGGGTTCAGGGACAGCTTCTTAGCCTAGAGGGCTGCACGTGAGAAAGTGTTAATTGAGGCTTGGTTGCTGGAGGATTCGAGAACATGGCATTATTTTCAAAAGTGAATCACCATTTATTGAGCACCCACTATTAAGCTGAATATAATTGGAAACCCTCAAATACGGTGGTGGTAATTATGGCCCATGCCGCGTGTCCTCCATAAAAAGGCAGTGACTCTGGGGGAGGGCAGCTGTTTAGTGCTGCTTGCGCTAAACACTTAAAGACACTCTGGCCTGGCCTGCCTTGAGGCTCTCGTGTTGGAAATGTGCATGAATCATCCTAATGGGCCTCATCCGGAGACAATGACCCTTCACTTAGTATGGGTCCTGCACCACTGTTGCTGGTTATTGAAATGCCCTGTGCCAGCCTGAGCCCCATCTCCCCTTAATCCTGGCTCTGAGCACGGAACACAGGCCGGTGGGAGACGCCGCCTTGCTCGGCCACTCCTGCTCACTCCCGGCCCTGCGTGGAGCACGGAGGCCTGGTTTTCAGAGGTGCCATAACCCTCAGGAGAGGCCTTGGTGTCTGGGCTCTGCATTTTGCTTTACATACTTTTCCTGTGAGTCCACGGGAGAAGTTGTTCTTATTGGACAGAGCCTCCTGTTACTGTGAGAAAGCCCCACGGGCATTCCTGATCCTTTCTTGGGAAGGGAACAGTGGATGGGACAGAAAAATGACTCAAATTCAGCCATCTAAAACCCACGTTGGAAGCAGGCAGGCTATAAATATGTATGTAGGTCACCAAATGACTTAGATTTTCATGCAGCTGGGATTTGGTGGGAGTCTGGTTTTGTCACCCTGCTAATGAGCATTCTGTTACTGGACATCCAGGTGACCTCTGCAAGACCCTTCCCCTCCCCAGGCCTCAGTTTCATTTTCAGTTAGAGGAGGGAATCCATCAGGCTGGATGATGGGTTGAGATGATGATGATCGGAACTGACATTTCTTGGGGCTTGCCGTGTGCCAGGCCCGTTCTAAGTTCATCACTGAGGTTGGCTTATTTAATCCTCACTCCGCTGTCATTTTATAGGCAAGGAGGTTGAGGCACCAGAGGTAACTGACTTTCAGAGCCATTCCATTTCCCTGCTTCTGACGATACAGCCTCCTACCCAGTGCCCTGCCAGGGAAAGAAGAAAATCCTGATCTTACCCTTCCTGTCCCAGGTCTGGTCTGAGAGCACTTTCTAGGCAGTGGCCCCAAACCTCAGGAGGGGCACCTGTCCCCCTTTGAGCAGGAAGCTTGGAAGAAAGGACTGTCTGGGAAGGTGGGTGCAGGTTGATGGGGTTTGCAGGAGGGCTGGGCAGTGCTGAGCCAGAGCTCAGGGGAGGAAGAGGGGAGGCCCAGTGGGTGACCCCAGGTGGACTGAGCCTGGCCTGGGGCTGCCTCCCACAGGGATCTGTCTGCGGGGATGGGTGGAGGTCCTTGCAAGAGGAGCTAGGGTGTTTTTTCTGGGGGTGGGGGGTAATTGTGGTGGATATGCCCTGAAATTTTTAATAAAGACTTTAAGAGAGAAATTAGATAGCCATCCAGGTATTGCAGAAACCATGTGGACCTGAGAGTGAGGAAACATTTGGTTACCTGTTTCTGGCATTGACCTTCACTCCCCGCCTCCCCAAGACCTCATGCTCCCCAGTAGATTCATGCTTTTCAGGCTGTGGAGAGTGGAGCATATTGGAGTTCCTTTGCACAAATTACACACATAAAAGTTTGCAACCCACTGGACTAGACCGTCTCCCAGGGCCCTTTTAGCTCTTGACCTCACATGTAGTGACTCTGCAGACCCCATGTGCTTCTGTCCTCAGGAGGGATGCACTGAATTCTCTGTCCATAGGTCCTGGCTGAAAGCAATTAAGAAATTCTAGGATAGAGCTATTTCTGAGTTCAAAAAAGAACCTCCCGGGCTTCCCTGGTGGCACAGTGGTTGAGAGTCCGCCTGCTGATGCAGGGGACACGGGTTCGTGCCCCGGTCCGGGAAGATTCCACATGCCCCGCAACGGGAGAGGCCACAACAGTGAGAGGCCCACGTACCCACCCACCCCACCCACCCGCAAAAAAAGCACCTCCCACTGCTTGAGAGATGCTGAGAAGCCAGTCCCTACCACATAACAGCAAGGTTCTGGGGTAAACAGAGGGCCAGGCCGGGCTCCGCTCCCGCAGCCTCCCACCCATGACCCACAGCCTTCTCCACGGGGTGAAACTGAGGGAGGGTGGGGTGTGCATGTGAGAGAGAAGGGGGGCCGAGAGAGCAGGGCCCGAGAGGCGCTGACGGAGGCTGTCATTTGGAATGCATTTTTCCTGACAAGTTGGAGCCTGCAGGTGTCTAGGCAAGCAGCTGTGGCCTTGGGAGGGGCAGGACTGGAAAGACCAGTGGAGACTACCACCTCCTGACACGTGGGCCAGCTAACTGGCTGGTCTGTAAAGAAGCATTTACCCTAAAGTACCCAGGGTCTGCACAAAGAAACAGATGGCGGTTGCTTGAATAGCGACGACTGTCCCAAATGACTGAAGCATGAAGTTGTGAGCTCCTGCCCCCCGGAGCCTTGTGGGCAGAGCACTTGACCTCCGTGCGTGAAAGTGGGGCCTAGAACTTTGAGGTGACTCTGCATGACTGAGTCAGACCTTCAGGGAGAGAAAGGGAACCGCTCCTAGGTCGGTGTGGAAAAACATCCTCCCCACCATCTGATTTCCAGGAGTTTCGGCTGAATGCAGGAAGGTAGCTAATTAATCTTCCCCAAATTAATTTTCTTACCATGTCGGAAATGATTTATTGCTGTGCCTGTAAGGAGAGTTAGTCTATGATGGTCAAAGCCGGGGACAGGGAGAGGGAAGCAGGGACTGCTTGCTTGTATCTCTGCATGGGGCGGGGTGTCCCTATAACCCTGCGTGTGTCACAGCCCGGTTCTGTGGACCCCTCCGAGCCCTGGACGCAGGCGTAGACCGGGAGCACGCTGCTGTCTCAGCACGTGGAGGGTGGCCCTGAGGTTCTCTACCTCTTAGCCAGGTGCCCCGACTAGGTGCATCTTACCCAAAACATAAAAGGGGAAAAAAGGATCATTCACAAACATTTTTCTTTTTGTGGTTGAGAAATGTGACAGCTGTTGTCATGCCTAATTGCAGCCAATTTTCTCTGTGTAATCACTGGGGCCTCAGCTGGGGTTTCTTCTCAGCTGAGAAGAAACCCCAGCTTGTTTTGTCCTCCCGACTAGATTTTCAGCTTCTCGTGGGCAGAGACCCCAGCTTGGCTCCCAGAAGGTGCCACCATAGCCTATTCTTTATAAACTACTGTCACGTCCCCAAATCATGTCATTATTTGCTTTTCAGAACATTCATGTGAAGTTGAGAAAGCAGACAATTTTGCCCCGTTTCACAAATGAATTGCTGAAGCTCAAAAAGATAAAGCAGGTTGCTCAGAGTTACCCAGGGAGGGTGTAGTAGAGCCAGCTCAGGTCCAGAACTCTCTGTCTTGGCTGTTTCTGCTTGGCTGTGTCCTTTCTGTGGTGCCACCCGCCTTTCTGTGTTTTTGCACAGCCCCAGGCAACTGCTGCAGCCCAGCTGCCGCTGGGCAGCCTTGGGGCTTTGGAATTGCCACCTGCCTCGGTCACAGTGGAGTTTCTGCAAACAGCCACCCACCAAGGCGTTATGTGTTACCTTTCATGGATCTCTTGAAGGCTGTGTTCTGCTGTGGGGCAGCCGAAGCTGCGCTAAGGAACAGAGCACAGACAGGTGGTATCCAGTTGCCTGACCTTGACCCAAAGCAGATGCCCACCTTAGAGGCTCTGCTTGGACAGCCAAATGGCTGGCGCTTCAGTGCCCAGGCAATGTGTCCTTTTATTAGCTGTTAGATGTCCTTCCTGACTCACTGAGTTTGCTTCTGTATAGTTCTCAGTCTATACAGAACATCTGTCCACTGCCTCTTCTCCAGGCAGCCCCCGGTCATTGGAAGCTCTCTTCAAACCCCCAGATCCCTGTTTTGTTAACGCCATCTCTTGGTCGGCATGGCAACAGAGCCTCCATCTTGGGGACATCAGGCCTGCTAGGGCCTGTGTCACAGTGGGTCCCAAAGGAAGACCAGGACTCCAGCCTGCCGGTCCGCTGATGGGGGCAGAAGCATGGAGCCATCTGACTGCTGCTGCCATCTCACGCCCTGCACGCTGTTTGCTCCCCTTCCAGGAGCCCTCCTGACTCCCAGAGTTGGGGAGAGGGCCGGGCTGCCCCTATTCCAGAGGACTCTGTGGCTCCTGGGTTTCAAGCTGGCAAGCCAACACATAGCGCCCCAGGCTGTCCTCTCACTGTTCCCCCCTCCCCCCGCACAAACGGCAGGCCAGTCACACACCAGCCTGGATTTTTCAGCCAGGTGTGTTGAATTATGATAGGGTCAGCACCTATCACCTCCCTAAGACAGACAGAGCACCTCTCCTCTTAGCTGTTCTCTAAACTGGCTCGAATGCGAGGGGGCTTGGTCATTTTATCTGGGGCTCCTGACCTTTCTGAGATGTGCCCAGCACTTTGCAGGCTTATATAAACATGATGGAGGGAGCAACAACTTCATCAGTTATCAGATTCCCAAAGAGATCCATGACCCCCAAACCGTTAAGAAAGCTAACGCATAGTCTTAATGGTGAATTGATGAGGAAGTGGTCCAACTGGGACCATGTAGAACATTCCCAGGTTTGTTCACATGCAGTTTGTTTTGGAGTAGAGCAGGAAGAAGTCATGGGCTCGGAAAGGACCCAGGACCTCATGGGGTGCCGCCCCCTCACTTTCCAGTGAGAGGAGAGCAGCACAGGGTGGGGGAGACTTGTCTTGCCTCATCCCACAAGTGGCTGAGCTGGGGCAGCCCGATGCCAGTTCCCACAGACAGCAGAGCATAGGTGCCTGTATGGCTTGGAGGGGCACTGCCTGTGGGGCAGTGGGGACAGTGCAGGCCACCCACTCCTGGAAGGTGGCGGCTACTCCATCTCCTGTCCCTTTTTTTTTTTTTTTTTTTAGCAGGTTTGAGTGATTTTTATCAGGGATACCGGTATATTTCAGCAGTGGCTTCTCTCCGCAGTCCCACCAGCCTTCCCTGGAGCCAGGTAATCTTCCTGGAGAGTTTGCTGAGAGCCAGCTAGTCTTGTTCTGAAAGGGTCTGTGCTTCCAAAGTGAGAGACTTGCACATCCTCACGGCCAGGGCAAGCTTTGGCCCGGGCTCCCCTCCTGGACAGGTCAGGGTCTTGCCTCCCACGCTGCTCAAGCGTGTTGCTCAATCCGGGCCAGTCCTCAGGATTGCACAGAGGATGCCATTACCCCTGCGTCTCAGATTCTGGAGATGGACCAAGGCGTGCTGGATCATCTCTTACTCCAGTTGACCCCCAGGGAAGAAAGCAAGAAAGAGCTGCATTTAACACTGACTTCTTGCTTCACTTTAATGAACAAGGCTGAGAAATATCTAGGAAAAGTGGAACTCCAGAGTAGTATTGGGAGGCTTAGCTTTAGATTGGTGGGCAAGGGGGCTGGCTCTAACTTAGCCTTTCCCAAACTTTAATCATAAGAATCACCTGGGTTGCTTATGAAATATACAAGTTATTAGGGCTAGGAATCTGGTTTTTTTTAACAAGTGTCATTCCTATCTCCAGGCAAGTTTGGGAAGCAGTTTATCTACTGTACTGAAAATAACCTGTGAAGAGGAGTGCTTTGGAAAAGTTTAGCTTTGCTTATAGTATGTTAATAAGTTTTTCTTGTTTGAAAAATACGTTAACATTACATACAAGTCTCGGGCTTCCCTGGTGGCGCAGTGGTTGAGAGTCCGCCTGCCGATGCAGGGAACATGGGTTCTTATAGTATGTTAATAAGTTTTTCTTGTTTGAAAAATACGTTAACATTACATACAAGTCTCGGGCTTCCCTGGTGGCGCAGTGGTTGAGAGTCCGCCTGCCGATGCAGGGAACATGGGTCCGTGCCCCGGCCCGGGAAGATTCCACATGCAGCGGAGCGGCTGGGCCCGTGAGCCATGGCCGCTGAGCCTGCACGTCCGGAGCCTGTGCTCCACAACAGGAGAGGCCACAGCAGTGAGAGGGCCGCGTACCGCAAAAAGCAAACAAACAAACAAACAAAACATACAAGTCTCCTTTTATTTTCCTTTCATTACCCAACTACCAGTCCTTCCCTCCTCCCAGAGGTGTCAGCTTGAAGTGCCTGTCTCCCCAGACATTTTTGTTAAATTAAATAGAGATACAGGTTTTTGTTTAATTTTCATAAATAGGTATCATCTCTTTTTGGGGGGGGTGCCATGCCGCTCGGCTTGTGGGGTCTTAGTTCCTTGACCAGGGGTTGAACCCAGGCCCCCAGCAGTGAAAGCACTGAGTCCTAACCACTGGACTGCCAGGGAATTCCCAATCATCTTGTATTTACCATTCTGCAGCCTGCTTTTTTCCACTCAAAGCTATGTCTTGAGCACTATGTATAGAGCTATAGAGCGACTACTTTCTTTTTTTTAACCTGCTACATAATATCCCGTAGTGTGAAACTGGCATGGTTTATTTAGCAATCCCCCTATTGATGGGCATAGTAGGTGCTTGCAGTTTCTCCTTATTACTTGCTCCAGTGAGCATCCTTGCCCATGTCTCCTTGTGCACATTTGGGAATAAATACTGAAATGTGAAATTGTTGGGTTAATCCATGTGCATTTTTGGATTTTAATGGATGCTCCCAAAGTTATCCTTCACAGTGACCCTAACCAATTTACCTTTCCACCCAGAGCCTATGGAGAGGAACCAGTTCTCAACGCAGGTGCCACTGTCTCACTAAAGCATATGGGCATGTGGCCAAGTGGAGACACCCACTTTCCACTTCCCTTTGGGGATAAATTGGAAGACTACCTCCTATCATGAAACTAAATCCCCAAGAAAAAACACCCAGGCCTCAGACTGCTGGAAGGGAGGGACCAGTTCCACCCAGCAGTGTATGCAAAGCAGAAAGGAGGCTTGTGGAGCTCCAGTCTGCAGCCAGCTCCCAGAGCCTTGTCAGAGAGGCATTGGGTGTGCTGGAATTCTAGAATCCTCCGGACTGCAGTGGGCCATGTACAAACATGGGAGGTTGGAACAGGTGTCTCGAGGACACACCCCCAGCTCCCAGTTTCACTGCTTTATGAGCCTGTAAAAGTCCTTCAGGGGCACTGGCTAACCTGGGGTCTCCAATTTTGTTTGACAGCAAGAAAAGGCCTGCCTGGGGTTTAGCCATAACCCTGCTTCTTTTTTCAGAGAAGGGCCGGTATGCCTATCCCAGGAGGCCAAGAAAGCAAAAGAGGGTGTGTTCTATGAGTTAGGTAGCCACACTCTGACAGCCCATCTCTCTGCTGCTCTGTTCCATGGTGGAATGGTGGGACCAGTGGCCTGGGTTCCCCCTCAGCTCTGCTCCTGCCCTGTGAAGGCAAGCAAGCCATCTGAAGGGTTCAGTGCCATGTTGGGTTTTTGCCAATCCAGGATCAAAATCAAGGAAGGCTTCTCATGTGCCCAAGTGGCCTGACCTGTGGAGGAGTCCCGGCTTGCCTGAATTGTTTAATTAGATTTAAGAGACTTGTCCGCTAACTGGGACATTTTAAAGCAAAGCAAAAGCAACCCCCCCAGGAATCCAAGCCCACTCCTGGGCAAACTCGTTTCCTTTCTTTTAACTCAGAAAATCAACAGCCTTCACTCAAGCCCCCTGCCTGGCCATCCTGACTTACAGTGTCCCTGGGTCACACTAGCCAGTGCTTGCACCTGAGGCCTGTGGCACGTTGCACGGCACTCTGGTTAAACTCCCCACTCAACTCTCCTAACACCTGGTTAAATTTTTACTCCAAAAACAGGGACATGATTTTGTGAAAGGTCAGAGAGCTCAGTGATTGTTTGCTGAGTTTCACGTTGCTCAAACCTCACATTCCCTCCCCTCTACCAACCTCACTTTGAAGTTTGAAAGGAAATTGATTAAATATACATTTTAGGAACCTTCCGATTTGCTTCTTAAACTAACAGAATTCTAAACTTTTTTTTTTTAAACGGAAGGATTTTCAACTGTCAGCAGGTATAACTGGAACCATATGTCAGCAGAGACCAAGAGCTTTTCCTGGTTTTAGGATTTGTAAATTCTTATTGAAACGGAAGTAAGCAGGGCAGGCAGCCGGAGGGCCCCCGTGACAGCCCACGCTCAGATCTCATTTTAATTAGAAAATACAGATAGTGCCTGCTGAACCGAAGGCCTCCCAGAGCTCCCATCCCAGGGCGAACAAAGATTTGGTTTACATCCTGCTAGCCTCTGTGTTTGCAAATCATAGAACACTTCCGGGAGGAGCTGGAATGTTGATTTCTAGATTACGGAGAGAGTGCAGCCCAGCACCCTCCCCAGCTAATCCCCTCAAGTGATTTTGTTTTCTTGGGGAAACATTTGCTCCCTTCTTCATTGCAGAATAGGCGGAGGGTGTTCATGCTGAAAAGAGACAGTAAGGAAGGCCGGGATGAGAGAAATGAGATTAGATGTCATCCACAGCAGGTTCATCATTTTCTCTTTTGGACTTCAGGCCCCTTGAACTCTGAGACCCGAAACCCTACATGCACTGGATTGGCATTTGAGCTGTTCTGTATGACAGTGGTTCACTTGTCTAGTTTTCTCCCTAATGTGTTCTGCAAGTGGTAGGGTAGAAATGTCCTATGAAAGACATGGCGGGCCCTAGCGCTCCCTCTCCCCCATCTCTCCCTGCCTGGTGTCATTTGAGCTCAGTGAGTCTCCAGAAAGGCCACGATTACAGTGTCAGCATCTGGAAGCTCCCCTGCTGGCCCTGGAGCCTGACCCATGGCCACAGTGGAGCGGTGGCAGCCGGGCTACACATGCTCAGACTGCGGGCGCTCCAGCCTTGGGTCTTCCACTGATAAGCCTGCTCTTCTTAGGGTAGCAGTAACTGCTATATGCTATGCCTCCCGTCGGCCCTCCCGGCCACACGCCAGTGACAGGGCTGCAGGCATCACATTCCCAGCAGCTGGAGGTCACTCGCTCATGCTGCCAGGGTTGCTGCCACAAACTGCCATTACCCGGCAGACAAAGGGGGATTTTCCCTTCCCCTGGGTTTACAGGCTGCTCAAATGCTTTACATTCCAGGAGCTGGAAGAGAGTGGAGGCTCCTGTGGTTTCTAATTAACCCCACAATTTAAATAACAATTCATGAAACCCCAAGGGTTGAGAGAAAAGCTAACCTACCCCCTCCGGAGAGAGGCAGCTGGGTGGCCCTGGCTGGGAGGCTGAGGACTTGCCCTTTGCCAGATGTGTGACCAAAGGGGCAGAAGTCACAGTGAGTTTGTGGTGGAGCAAGGGTGCATTGAAAGGGAACGGGTTTGGCGGGTTCCTGTCATGTCCTCTCTGGTGAGGGTGTCCCTCCTGAAGGTTAGGTAGTCAGAAATGGGAGGAAAAGTTGCTCTGTTTACTCTTAGCCTCCAACTGAGAATTTTTACCCTTCTCCAGGGAAAATGTGGAACTTTGAAGTGTTCAAAACTCAGATTCTCACACTCTTAGGGGACTCCCCTGCTGTCCCCACTGCCTAGCCCCAGGTGACTGCTCTGTTTGTTGTGGAACTTTGCTGTTTTCTGGAATACAGACAAGTGAGGAGTCCAGGAAGGGCTCTGGGAGGCAGAGGGTCCAGCCAAGGTGCCCGCTCTGGACCTCAGTTTCCCCGTCTGTCATGGAAGGGTCTTCTGATGTGTTGCTTCCAAGGCCCTCGCTGGCCTTGGCAGTCTATCCATTCATCCCTGAGCTGCTTTGGTGTTTCCACTGGGCCTGTCTGGGGCCTCAGTCATCTTTGCAGAGCGTTGATCTCACCAAATTGTTGCCTGGTTACCCAAGGGATGGTTGTGTTCCAGATTTGGGGAAAATGGAACGCTGGACATAATTATCTCTAGGCAAGCTCTTCTAGGCCTCAGCCAGCACCAGGAGCATGTCAGCATTTCTAGGCTCTCTGCGAGCTCATTTCCAACTTTCCTCCATTTCCATTCCATTAAATCGAGCAAGTCACATTCCCCAAAGACACCTTCCAAGTTCTTGCCTCTGTGCTTCTGTACCAAGATGCCCTTCTGTTCTCACTTCACTGTGCCCGGAGCAGCCACCCTACATGTGCAGGCTCAGGCCCCTCCCTTACGATGGAGCACTGCAGCATGGGTCCCTTGTCACCCCTGCAAGAATCAGAGTTCCCTGAGGGTGGGCACCAGTTCAGATTCCTGTCTCTACCTCCTACTCCTTGCTCATCTGGCACAGGCTCAGTTTACATTTGTTGCAGCAAAGCCTGGCTGTGAACAGAAGTGAAGTAGACAGCCACAGGTGGACTCACACGCTTGCCATCTTCCTTTCAGGTGACCATCGCTGATGACTACTCGGATCCCTTTGATGCCAAGAATGATCTCAAAAGCAAAGCGGGAAAGGGGGAGAGTGCTGGCTACATGGAGCCCTACGAGGCACAGAGGATCATGACAGGTAAGCAGAGCCCTTGGCACAGAGACTTGCAACTCAGCAGGGAGGCAGACGGGCCCTGTGGTCACCCACCAGCCTCCAGAGGTGAAGGTGTGTACCTTCAAGGTGGTGGTTGGGGGGCAGTGCCGTGTTGAATCTTTACCACAGTTTATCTGTTTGTGTTTCACTGACCTCAGGAAGAAACTGGCAGGGCACAGTGACAGTCCAGATACCAGGGTTCCAAGTACAGTTAACCAAGATAGGGACTAAGAAGTACATGGGGAAGAGCGGGGGAAAGTTCTCTTAGAAATTTCGGATTAAAGAAAGATACAGCACTTGAGATGGAAAACTTAGCTTGGAACTTCCTAGCAGCCAGGGCAATAAAAGCAACAGGCTGGGTCACCTTGCTTTTATTACCTAGTAGAAGGGGGCAGACTAGATCATTAGGGACAGAATTATCCCTGGCCCCATACAAGAAAATCTTTGCTTTAGGGCTGGAAGCAGCTTAAAGAATCATGGTCTACGTGGCAGGTTTACAGGAAACACAGAGACTTTCCTCCTTTGGCTGTTTTCCTATTGGCCCTTGATGATAAAACCTGTCAGAGCAATGTTGTAGGGCCCAGGAGAATGTGGCCAGGTATGTGGTATCCTGGGGGTCTCTTTTTGCCAGGATAATACTTGGAGCATCTTTAAAGAATGAGCAGTTATCAGATATCAGCCATCTCAACAGACCCCAGGCATGGGCGGATGGTAGGGAGATCACGGGCAGAGGAGAAACCCCCCATGAACGTCCTCCTGGCTCAGGAGGATGGTCCAGGCACAGAAGAGCAGCTGTGTGGGTTGGCCCCCTCTGACCCTGCACAGGACAGTGATATGAGCAGAGACACCACGTGCTGCAGAGCGCGGGCAGGTAGCCCCCTGCCCCCAAATTTTGAGGCCTAGTGAGTTGGTGCCCTGTGTGTCTCGGGATTTGGGATTCAGGTGCCTCCTTCTGTGACTCTGTTATTGTTTATTTGTGTTCATGTCTTTGAGCACTTTCTCTTGATTCCTTCTGAATTAGAAGGAAGAAGGGAGGGACTTCCCTGGCAGTCCAGTGGTTAAGACTCTGTGCTTCCACTACAGGGGGCATGGGTTCGAGCCCCGGTTGGGGAACTAAGATCCAGCATGTGGACCGGCCAAAAAATTAAAAAAAAAAAAATATATATATATATATGTGTGTGTGTGTGTGTATTTTTTTTTTTTTTTGCGGTACGCGGGCCTCTCACCGCCGTGGCCTCTCCCATTGTGGAGCACAGGCTCCGGACGCGCAGGTCCAGCAGCCACGGCCCACGGGTCCAGCCGCTCCGCGGCACGTGGGATCCTCCCGGACCGGGGCACGAACCCGCATCCCCTGAATTGGCAGGCGGACTCTCAACCACTGCGCCACCAGGGAAGCCCCCAATAAAATATTTTTTAAAAAAGAAGAAGAAGGAGGAGGAAGGGAAGAAACAGTTACTGAGCACTTAGCACATTCTGGGCCCGCGTTGAACGTTAGTTCTCGGGCTGTGGAGACCCTGTAGGATAATTGCTGAAGAATCTGCGTGTGAGTCCAGGCCCTGCTTCCAGGACTCTGCCTCATGCTCTTCCTGCTCATGGAAAGCAATTCTCTGGCCACCAGTGTGGCCTCCAGAACACATGGCCACTTTTTGAAGGGCTGAGGCAGGAAGCAATTGACCCGAGGGACTTCGGCCAGCCTGCTGGAGGGCCACCTCTTGTGGCCGTTCCCATCTTTCTAGTCTCTCCTGGCAAAGTGGCCTCCATGGGCGGCAAGAGCCCAAGAGCTGAGCATGTGTTTGGGGCCGGGGTCCCAAGGTGGGGAGCAGCCTGTTCTCTTCCAGCAACTCAGGAAAGCAGATCTGCTGGTGGAGTCTTTACCTCAGGCCTGTAGGTATACCCACTCCCGCCATCATGCCCCATCACCTCCACCCACGTGCCAGCACCCCCATTAGGCTCAGAGAAGCAGCCCCGAGCCCAGCTCAGGCCTCAGGGCCAGTGGTGGCAGCCGTGGCCCTGCGCCTCCCTGTAGCTTCCACTAGTCTTGCACTCTGGGCCTTGGCCTGGGTTAAAGGAGTGGTGGGTCCAGGAGTAACTTTGGGACACTGGCACATTCAGACGTCAGGGCAGCAAAGGATCTTTGAGGTCATCCAAACCCAACAGCCTTATTTTACAGTTGGGGAAACTGAGGCTAGGAGGGAGAGGGACTTGCCCGAGGACACGAAGTAAGTTGGAGGCGGACTGGCCGGCATGGCCTGTGCTCAGCAGGGCAGGCTTTGGGGTTGAGTGCTGAAGGAGGTGTAATGTTGAGTTTGATGCCCAGGTATCCGGGCATGAGGAAATGGCAGGAGCTGTTGAGGCTGGAAGCCTCTGCCAGGTCCCAGGCTCCATACTGGGCCCCTTGACATACACACTCTTTAAACCTCACTGTGTCCCTGCAAAGGAGGTGTTGTCTCATTTCACAGGTGAGGGAGACTGAGGACAAGTCACTTCCCTGGGGTCACACCAGCAGAAGGGAGAGGCCCAGAACAGCATCTTTGGAACATGGGGGCAGGGGGCTAAAGGGGATGGGTGGGAACATCTGCTGGGACTTTGGGGAGGGTCCGCCACTGCTCAGCGTCTTTGGAGTGGAGCTGGGCCCCTCCTGGGTGCTGCCATGGACCCCAGCAGTAAGGAGCTGATTAACTGGGTGGAATTCTCCTGTGAGACTTTGACTTTTTAATGAGGCGCACCCAGGGGGGCCAGGTCCAAGGCAGGGCAGTGTGAGTTTACTGGAAATCTGTTAGGATCTCAGGCATTCTCTCTCCAAAGAAGCATCCTTCTCTTTGCTGCTCTGTGCTTTCTTCCTACCTTGGAGATTATGCCCAAATTTACCCGTGTTTTTGTTTTTAAGGAAATACGTGATTAAACAGGACGTTTTCTGGGTGTAATGACCTTGCAGCAGCTCTCTTTGACTTGGAATTCTTTGTGTGTAACATCACCATCACCGCAGTGACTGATGGCAGGGATGGGGGCTGGGTTAGCCAGCACCACATAAATGTTCCAGGAAGTAGCTCACTGAGCTGCCACGAAGCTCCCAGGGGAGGGGGAGGTGAGAGAGGTGGAGCAGGGGGTGTGGCACAGAACAAGTTATATTCAGCCTTTTAGGGTGCCCTTTTTTTTTGATGCTGTAACATTTATGTGTATGAGTACACGTAGCTTCTAGTAGCGAGGCAGGCATCTTTGGTACGTAAGACTAATGCTGCCAGGGGAATTCCAGTGGTTAGGACTCCATGCTCTCACTGTTGAGGGCCAGGTTCAATCCCTGGTTGGGGAACTAAGATCCCACAAGCCTTGTGGCCAAAAAAACAACAACAACAACAAAGAAAAAGAATAATGCTGCCAGAAAGAGCATGGCTTCTCTGTCTGAGATGGCGTGCATCTCTGTACTGGTTTGAAAGGAGACCAGACTGGAGTCAAGCAGATCTGGGACGTCCACTTGTCACCTAAGTGACCCCTGGGCCTCAGTTTCCCCCTGAGAAGCAGTAGCCTTGGAGTGAGCAGTCAGTAGTACTTCTAGCTGCTTTTGGCTGTGAACTGGCTGTTTGACCCTGCGCAGCACATTCTGTGCCTCTGTTTTTCCCTGTTTAAGGAATGATGGGTCAATAATAACAGCAACAGCAGTGGAGGCCACTGCTAAGTTCTCTCGTACTTGTTTACAGCTCTTGGTGTGAATTCTCATTGGATCTTCAGCGTCACTCTTTGAAGTGTAGGTGCCCATTTTACCAATAAACTGAGGCACAGAGAGACTAAGTAACTAGTCCAAGGCAACACAGCCGGGTAGTCAGTTGGGGGGCTGTGTGCCAAGGCCCGGTTTAACTGCTACACAGGACTTCTCTCCAGGGCCCGTCCAGCCCTCGTGCACTCCCTGGAGCTTGATCTTCAGACTCCCCAGCATGGCCGATGTGGCCTGTGATTAAGTGGTAAGGTTTTGTCCTCTGTGTCCTTGGCACCATGCAGCAGGTGGTGGGGAGCTTGTGGGAGGTGTGATTTTGTGAACAGAGAACTCGGCCCAGCCCATTGGCTGTAGCTAGGATGGAGGGCATGGAGAAGCATGCCTGTTTTTCTAGGGGCTCCTCTTACCCCCTTCTCTCTGTCTGCCTTATCTTACCCTCTCCCACAGACTCCCCTTTGTGTAAACCACAGGAATTAGGTTCTGGATCCAAACGGGAGGCTCAGCTCTCCGTGGCACCTCAGAACCCATGTATGCCTGGGCCTCATTTTCTGGCCCCATCACCTCTGTCACCTCAGCAGCAGCTCTGGAGGTGTTTCCTTAACACCCTAGGGCTCTATGGAACCCAGTTGGAAAGCTAGTGACCCAGTCCAAGCTTTCCTTTTTATAGGTAGGAAAACTGAGACTCAAAAAAGTCATGATCCTTTTGAGATTTTTTTTTTTTAAGAAGATGTTGTGGGTAGGAGTTTATTAATTAATTTATTTATTTTTGCCGTGTTGGGTCTTCGTTTCTGTGCGAGGGCTTTCTCTAGTTGTGGCAAGCGGGGGCCACTCTTCTTTGCGGTGCGCAGGCCTCTCGTTGCGGAGCACAGGCTCCAGACGTGCAGGCTCAGTAGTTGTGGTGCACGGGCTTAGTTGCTCCGCAGCATGTGGGATCCTCCCAGACCAGGGCTCGAACCCGTGTCCCCTGCATTAGCAGGCAGATTCTCAACCACTGCGCCACCAGGGAAGCCCGAGATTTTTTTTTTTTAACACACTGATTAAATGTGAAGCTGTCTTGTGAGGCAGTGAGTTGCCCATCCCTAGAGGCATCCAAGCAGAGGCAAGACAACCAGCACTGGGAGACGATATGAAGGTAGTTAAGTCTCAGATGTGTGGTTGGTTCAAGCTACCCCTGAGGTCTGTGTCAATCCTGAGCTCCAAGATGTCATGATTCACTGTGTCCTCCCCCATCATTAGACACCCAGGATCAGCCCCACGAAGGGAGCACCTGAGACCAACTCTGAATAGGAGAGGATCTGGTTAGGGCTGGCAGCTTCCTTTCTTAGTGCCAGCCTGACTCATGCCAACTGTGCAGTCCTGGTTCCGCTTTTCGTCTTTCTTGGCCCATCTCTTGAGGTCAGATTCTGGTTTTGGCCTTTTGAGGTCAGATTCTGGTTTTGGCCTTTTCCATGTGTGAATTGAAGAGGAAGTATCACACCACTTCTTGGTTTCCTTTCTGCTCCCTTGTCTATATATTTGGCGTCCCCAGGCCAAACCTCCCACTGAGCTGATAGGTAGGCCACCTCTCTCCAAATCCCTGCTTAGCAGCCCATTCTTTCCCTCTTCCCTGAGACTTGATCCTGGGGCTTGAGGGCACCTGTAGCACAGAGACCTGCTGATGTGGTGGGAAGGGTGCTGGGCTCTTTTTTTTTTTTTTTTTTTTGGCCGGGCCACACGGCATGTAGGATCTCAGTTCCCCGACCAGGGATCAAACCGGTACCGCCTGCATTGGAAGCTCGGAGTCTTAACCACTGGACTGCCAGAGAAGTCCAGGGTGCTGGGCTCTGAGTCAGGCTGACTTGGATGACTGTGTGTGTCAGGATGCTTAGCTTGTTGGGGGCTGCTTTGTAAAATAGGGCACACAACACTGATGTGAGTCTTGGGTGGAGGAACAAACTTTGTACATGTGCTTGAGATTATTGATATTGGGGGACAGAGGGCCTGTTTGGTTCTTCACGTTGTTTTCTGTGCTGTTGAATTCTCTGGCCAGTCCCTGTAGGGGCCCCTGCCCACTTGGAGGTGGGTGGCAGGACACTGGAGCATGTGGTCCCTAGCCCCTCTGCGGTACCCTTGGTACCCTGGAGCCCTTGCTAAGCCCTGCTATGTTGGAATCTGGACCGTATAACCTGGGCAAATAGTGCCCCTGCCTTTAGCAATAATATCCATGAAGCAGGGAGACAGGCATGGACCTGGGTGGCTGGTTGGTGCACAGAGGTGAGCAGGTGAATCTCCAGGAGTTCAGAGGAGAGACCACAGCTTCTAGTTTGGGCCATCCAAGTGGGGTGGGAGGTGGGCCTGGCAACCAGGCGGAGGGAAGAGCTTGAGCAAAGGCATGGAGGTGTGGGAATTCTCTGCTGGAGAGGAGTGGCAGGAGATGAGGCTTTTGATAGGATCCTGATAGGAAAAGCACATGGGGCAAGAGCTTGTAAAGTCAGATTGTATCATGAGGCCCTAGTTAGCCTAAAGGTGCAGAATATTTCTCACCTGGGATCCTTCTTCCCCAGGCCTTCAGCCCCAGGAATTCTTAGAGGTACCCAAGGTGGTGGTGGTGGTGACAAGGACGGTGATAATTTGTTTTTTCAGAGGGCTTTCCTCTCTGCCAGGCACTGCTCCAAACACTTTCCATGATTAGCTCATTTAATCCTCCCAAGGAGCCTGTGAGGTATAGGTACTACTGTCATCCCCATTTTATAGATGAGAATGCTGAGTCTCAGAAAGGTTAAGTAAGCAGTAAAACCAGGAAAAGCAGCGCCATCTGGAGCCCTTGCCTTCAGCTGAAACACTATCACATCCGTCCTGGACTCCCAGAGGGTCTGCAGAAATAACTGGGAATTTTACAGTTACTTAGGCCTCATTTTTAGGTGTGACTCTCATCCCCCCACCCCCTCCCTGTCCTATATAAAATTGTTCAAAGTGTCATCTCACAGGATGAATCATATAAGTATTAATTGAAAGCATTTTCATATAAATTTTAATATGTAAGCAATTGTGCATTAAAAATTCCTTAGCATGTTTTTATTATTAAATCAACTTTATAGCACAATAAGAGGAAATTAAAAGAAAGCCATTTCACACACAGCCCCACTGCCCTGGCGTGGCCGTTTTCCTTGCTTTTAAGACTTGCCTTCTGCTCTTTTAAGCTCCATGTGCTTATAGGCACGCTCCAGGTAAAGCCAGTCACCGATTTTTAAGGCAGGGGGTGGAGGTGTCCTTTTGTATCTTCTCTTCCTCTGGCATGGCCTATTCTAACAGCAACATGCTTTCCTTCCAAGAGAATGGTGGTTGTGCACCTCCTTCAAGTCTCTGTATTCCAGTGCTGGCCTGTTTCAGGAGGAAGGAGGCAGGAAATGTGGATTCTAGCCCTGGCTCTGCCCTGGTCTGCTGTGTGACCAAGGCAGGTTGCTTCCCCTCTCTGGGCCTCAGTTCCCTCATCTGAAAAATCAGATTCTGCCTTTTTTCCTGGGCTCCATGAGGATCTTTATAAGCACTTAGGTTCCCCGCTTCTGTGGTCACATTGGGCTTCTCCAGCTGCCCTGGTCAGGACTGCACCTTCCCCCACTCCACCCCCACCCACTTCCACTTGGCACCAGCCCAGGTCTTGCCAGGTTGTGAGGAAGAGCTGGCCCTGGCACCATCCCAGGAATGTGCATGCTGCCCTCTGCTCTCAGGACAGACAGGGCTGGGAGCTGCAGGTCTGCACCCTCTGAACAGCCAGCATCCAGAGGCCTTTCATGGAGCTGCTATTCTTGAATCCCAGAATAAAAGCCCCAAAGACCTGCAAATGCTTCTCAGAGAATGGGCCCTCTTGAGTCTTGACTGGCCATCAGAGAGGTCACCTCCAGCCACCCTACCTGAGATTTCTGCCTTCCTTGCATGTTCACTGTCATCTCTGCCCTCCTGGCTCAAGGCAACATTGTTTTTTTTTTTAAATTGAAATATAGTTGATTTACAACGTGTTAATTTCCACTGTACAGTAAAGTGATTCAGTTATACATATATATACATTCTTTTTAAAATATTCTTTTCCATTATGATTTATCACAAAATATTGAATATAATTCCCTGTGCTATATACAGTAGGACCTTGTTGTTTATCCATTCTATATATAATAGTTTGAGGCAGCACTGTTTTCCTGTCCTTTTGGTGGCAGGAAAGTAGAGGGCCTTTCTGTCTGGGCCCTGAGCCCAGGCCCTTCCAGCTCCACAGTGCCCGTGGACTCTGCTCAGAGAATGTCCATGCACTAGCCTCTCTTCCTCACCTGGCCTGCTCTGCCGCCCTGCTACCCGAACAGTCTTCACACCCTTCATTCCCCTCACCCTCTGCAGGCCCCGTGCTCCTCCCTGGCCTGCCTGCTCTCCAAGTCGCCTCAGGCTTCAGCCTGTCCTGGGGGTCACAGCTGTCCGCCGGCTGGGGGATGTCAGGCTGGAGCTGTCCTTGAAGAGCAGTCTTTCTGTCTTGCATCCTCTTTCCATTTGAGGCCCAGAGAGGGGTACAAGCTGGCCAGAGTCACACAGCAGCAAGCCGCAGAGCAGGTCTCCTGACTTCTAACATAGGGCTCCTGGTCTGGTTTTGAAATGTTTGGAAACCTGCCCTTGCCCACTCCTGCCTGACAGATAGAAGGCTCAGTCATGGACTGTGCATAGGTCCCTGGCTGGTCTATCATTTACCAGAATGACTTACCTACTGGACAGGAAGGAGACAATCAAGTGTAAATAGATTTTGTATTAGTCACCCGATGACTTTCCTGTTCTTGAGAAACAGCACAGCTCACACACACGCCCAGCGGTGCTTTACCTGCTGAGCTCCAGGCCCAGGGAGGCCCAGTGGGGAGGGGAGCTGCCGAGGAAGACAGCAGGAAGCCCAAGTTCCCATGGTGACCAGTGAGCCCACACTGGCAGTTGCTTCCTATTCTCTCACCCCACATGCCCCTTGCCCTTTTGACCCTTGACACTGAGCTTGTTCAGCTTTTCAGGAAAGTTGCGACAGGACTGGGACAGGCCGCGGAAAGCTGACAGTCATTGACAGCATTCCTGCTGTGTGCCAGACCTCGGTCCCTGCCCTCCAGGTGCCCCCTGGCGCATAGGGAAGGTTGACAAGGACCCAGACAAACACGGATGTCTGTAGTAGAAAACAGCCCAAGCAGAGTGATACTAGAAAGAGAACAGAGGAAGGGGTGCTAGGGGTCCTGAAGACCAGTGTGGGCTCTGCAGAGAGGGGGTATTGAGCAGAGCCACACTTGACGTCTTGACCCAAAGTTGCCTTCCCATCAAGGCCTTCCCTGGCCACTTAACCTACATTTCAACCCATCCCCAACACTTCTCACCCCCCTTCTCTGCTTGGTTTTTGTTCCTTAACTCTGCTTACTATTTAGCATACTATATATTTTACTCACACTTTATCTGTTTATAGTCTGTCTGCCACTAAGATGTGGGTTTCACAGGGGCAGAAATGTCTGCTTTGTTCCTGCTGTAGCCTCAGTAGCTGAAGTAGTATGTGGCACAAAGTAGGGGCTCAGTAAATATTTGTTGAATTCATGAGGCTATTAATTAATTCCAGGGACCCAGGGCTGGTAGACAGATGTGCTGGGGGGCCCCCTCGGGAGCCCAGAGACATCCCATCCTCCTCTGGAAAATGCCAGATCTGGAAAGTCTGAGTTTAACCAGTTGCTAAATGGGCAGAAAGGCAGAGAAGGAGCTGGCTTGTTGGAGCTGGGAGCTGGGAGTTGGGTGGGAGTCAGGCAGAAGACCCTTGGTGCCTTGCTCCGTCTTGGAGATCAGTTCTGTCTCCATGCTGGTGGGCTACCTGAGGTCTCTGGTGTGCCTCCTCTCTCTGTTCCCTCCCTGGCGGAGAACTTCTTGAAGGGGAGGACTGGGTCTTACCCATCCCCATGTCTCCTCTGGGCCCAGTACATATTTACCAGTTGAATGAATGACCCCAGGAATACAAGTCTATGTGGAGAATAAATGAACGAAAAGGAAGCAAACAGTAAACAACTACTTGCTATAAGAAACTTTTTCCATTTGCCAAGACACAGTTGTCTGAAGTCACAGGGCCTTAGTCAGGGAGCAAAGTGCGACGCATGTGTTCGTTGGATGGGTGTTTGCAAGAGTCCACTGTGTGTTGGCACTGTTCTGTGCTCTAGGGGTTGAGCAGTGAACAAAGCAGAGTCCCTGTTCTTGTGAAGCTTTCACCGTGGGTACAGGATCAAAGGGGAGTGTTACATAACTGTGATTCCCATAAACTCATTTCTGGGAACTCTGGTACTGAGAGGTCTGTATCCCAGACACTCTGCAGCCTCTGGTCACTTCAGCTCAAGGGCTGTCTCAAAGTCAAGCGCAGATTGGAGGCTTGTCCCCAGAGCCCTGACCACCTTCAGGAGGTACGATGGTCTCAGTGCTCTTTGGGGTTTGAGGGGCACAGCTTTGGCCCAGTGGCTGCCTGCCATGTTCCTCTCTCTTCTTGGCCTCAGTGAAGGAGCACAGACTCTGGGGGTTGTCATGGATTTTCCCAGAGCAGCAAGCACCATCCTGTGGGCTGGCACCAGCCTCACAGGGGTGAGAGCCCAGACCCCGGGAACGCAGCCCCTAACTCCTCTCTCTCTCCTGGCAGCTGTGAGAGAAACGGGCATCCTCCCAAAGGTGGAAATGAAAGAACGGGAATGTGAAATAGAGGAGCTCACCTCCCCATCCCTGTCTCTTGCCCTTTAGAATTCCAGAGAGACATTAAAAGATCTGAAGGCACAGAAACTGATGGAAATGCCTGTCCAAAAGTAGACTCAGGTCAATTGGCAGCAAAGTTTCTGGCATCCTCTGCCCACCCACCAGCACGCCTCGTGTGTGGGCAGAGCGTGGAGGTTGCGGGGGACACCACCCATCCTGAGCAGGTTAAGAAGTTGTTTAGGACGTTGTGCCGCCTGGGTGCATAGGATGGACTAGAGCAGAGAGAAGCGCAAGAGGCAGCGAGACTGGTTCTGTGGTTCTGTGGCTACGACAGTCATCCAGGCCAGGGGACTGAGGCTGGAGCCAGGGCTGTGGCTGAGGGGTGCTGCAGGTGGGAGCAGGTGGGTAGGGCGGAAGAGCTTGCCAGCCTTGGGGTGCAGTTGGTGAGAGGGAGGGAGGAGCTGGGACCCTAGTGAGTGAGAGGATGAGAGTGTCAGTTACCTGATGGGGACTGTCCTATCCAAGAAGGGGAGGGAGGTTCTTGTGGGGGGATTGAGTGGGTTCAGATGTGGCACCGTTGCATTCATGTGTTCAGAGGAGGGCCCCAGGGGAGAGGAGCTGGTTTGCAGGGGCTGCCCAAGCAGACCGCCCGCCATAGTTTCTGCCCCACCAGAAGCCTGAAGAGGGAGATGTAGTGATTTGCCCCACACCCTATTATTTGACTAATTAATTAGTACCCTCCTCTAACTAAGACTCAGCTTGGCTTTCTGGAAGTTTGTAGCCATGACAGAGGGCTGTATTTAAAGGGCCCTTTTGTAGATTATGCCGGGAATCTCCCTAAGGCTCTGGGAGGAAGCAGTGTCATTATTTCCATTTTGCAGATGAGAAAGCTGAGTCATGGAGGCTACCTGGAACTGTGCCGAATTCCAGGCCCCCTCTCCCTGCAGGGTCAGTGCCTGGCCGCGCAAGAGAAGGATGCTGACTAACAGCGGGTTTGCGTTTTTTTGATGCAGCCTTTCTGTCTAAGGGGTAACAGGTGCCTGAAGTCCAGTCCTCCTCCTCTTCCTCCTCCTGGGTAGTCCTGCCTTTCAACTCTTTCACCTGGCTTAGTCTGTGTTTTAATGTGGTACTCTGCCTCCTTTTTGGTCCTTTTCCAAAACTGGCAGTGTGAGCATCATAAATAAACAAAATGCCTTTTTTCTCTCCCTTCTAGAATGCAGGCTTCTAACTGTACCTGGCAACCAAAAAAGTGATGCACTGGAGAAGGGGTCACCTTCTGGGGCCCTGGCCTTACTGTGGGTGCTCCCTGGCCCGGTTCCACAGTAGCTCTTTGTGCAATCTCACTGGTACAGCGCTTACCACATTGCTTTGTCATTTATCTGCTGGGTTGGGGGCCCCCTGGAGGACAGGGACCACAGGGCTTGGAACTCTTGCCCTCAGACTGTCGGCACCCGGTGCTTGAGATATTGGCCCAGAACTTTCCGGTAAAGAATGTGCTGGTTTTGGTGGAGTGTTGTGAAATGATTGGTAAACTCTTCCCCCAAGATTAGAGCTTTCAGGTCTCGAGCTGGGTCACGAGTCTCCAGTCGATTCACCCCTCCATCCTGGCCAGTGGGTCCCCCGGTCCCTCTCGCTGATCCTGGGCTCAGCTTACTGCCTGTGCCTCTGTAGGTTCACTCCCATCACCAGGCCTCAGGTCTCCATGCAGGGACTGGCATGTACACGCGTGTCCCTGAGCCCCAACCGCAGAGCGCTCCAGATTGGGTGTCCTTTCAAGTCTGCGCTGTCCTTGTCACCCTCCCTTGGCCCTTGGTGTCACCAGCTTCCCACCGCCCCCGCCAGCTGGGTGCCCAAGTGTCTGAGCCCTCGTCTCCCTCACATGACCAGCCTTCCTCATGCCTTTCCTCAGCACCAGCATCCCGCCTGCCGAAGCTGGGACACCTCTGGCCTGACCCAGCTGATTTTCCCAGCCAGCAGGCCCGGCACAGTGCCGGGTAGGGGAGAGTCTGCTCCTGTCCATCTCTTCTTCACTGAGTTCCAACTCGTTGCCTTTACTCACGCTCTTCCTTCCCTTCTAACCCCAGCTCAGCCTGCCAGCTCAGGGTCGCCTTCCCTCGAAGCCCTTCCATCCCCACCAACAAGCCTCTTTCTAAGTCAGAACTGACTGGTCAGCATCCAATCAGGAACCCTGCCCTGCAGAACTCCCTCCTCAGCCTCCCTAAGGCCCAGGGAGGCAGTACCTGGAGTTGTTTCCATTTTACTGGTGAGGAAGCTGGAGCAACTGCCAGGGGCCATGAAGAGGATTTCTGGCATCCTGGGAACTATGTTCCCAAGGCCAGGCAGGGGCAGGTCAGGTGGTCAGTGGGGTAGGGGAAGGACCCTGGGCTGAGGATGGTGGAGACAGGGACAGCAGCTGTAGGGTCAGACTGGATGGATCGATGGGGGCCAGCTCCCACCCTCCTCAGTGACAAAGAGCAGAAACCTGAAGGGGGGCGGGTGTCGCTCCAGCAGCAACTTCACAACTCAGCAGAACTGCAAACAGCCAGTGGGCGACAGCGCCCCTCTGCCCACTCCACCCCCGCCTTCCTTGGCCTCTTCTAGGGCCTTATTCCCATTCGCTAGCTCAGAGCTGCTTCCTTGGAGTCTGCGAGGGAAAGAGTTAATGCTGGGCCCTGCTTCTCTTGGGGTGGTTGGAGTATGGGGAGTGCGGTGCCAGAGCAGGTAAGATAGAGGAGGGGCAGCCCCGCCCTTCCAGGTGAAGCTGAGGAGGGGGCTTTGTCCAGCATCTGTTGAGCCCCAGTTGGGCTGGGCATTTGGAGCACACCTGGGCCTGCCCCCGGAAGACCATTCCAGTGGGAGGTGGCACGTGCCGTGGAACTGCGTCAGTGGTTGAGGAGGTGTGGGCCTAGAAGTGAGTACCTGGGGGCTGCGGGAGAGGGCACAGACTGGTCTGCTTGGGTTGGGGGGGCGTGGGTTAGAACAGTCTCCTCCACCTGGTGACTGGGCTGGGAAGGGTGGTGGGAGTAAAGGCAGCGAGCGGCGAGGCCCAGCCCCGTGCGCCAAGGAGGCCTGGGAGGAGCTGCCGGACTGTCCCAACAGACCCCAAGGAGGCCCCAGTGTTTTGCTGAGGAGGCCTCAGAATTGTGAAAAGCACCCACCCGGGGCAGTCACCTAGGCTGTTGGCTCGCCCACCTCTGCCCAGTCCCCCTCACCCCACCCCCAGCTCAGCCTAGGCTTTCAGGCAAAGGAACCTTGTTGAATTGAGCCTCAGAGAAAATCCGGCAATGTTTTCATTGTTTTCATAATTTACACCCAGAAATTAGGAGGTAGGGTTTGTTTGTTATTAATACACTCAGCCTGTTTGACCCCTAGACTTGAAACTAATTTTCATCTGGACCAAGATGTGCTGTAAATCCCAAGGATCCCAGTGCTAATGAAAAGCTCCAGGCGGCCCTTTGGGCCCCTGCCCCATGCCCTGCCTCAGTCCTGAACATTCGCAGGAGAAGGGCGGAATCTCCTGGGCTGAGACCGAGGAATCACCTTTGGTTTCATGAAAACCTGAGGCTTCACAGCTTCCCAGGGGTTTGGTGCCCAGTCCTGGAGTCCGCACGAAGTAGTGCTTCATCTGAAATCCACCGTTGGTTTTTAGCTGCCTTTGACCTGAACTGTGTGTGGTGCTGTTTGAAAAACTTGAACTCGGGTGTTAGAACCTTTCCCCTCTCTGGAAATCATCCTTCATAGAGTGAGGATTTTAGAGCTGTGCTAGACTTGGGAACTATCTGGTCCTCCCTCGTTTTACAGGTGAAGAAACAGAAGGCCTTCGGGGTGGGGTAGGGCTGCCACTGAGTGGTGGAGAGATGAGTCCAGGGCTCCTTCCAGTCCCCACAGTGTTGTTTGGTAAGTGATCCAAGGCCTCGTGAAGCCGGTGTCCCCTTGTTTCTGGGGAGTTCCTTACCATAAATGACCCATCTTCCCCGCTTCATGCATCCCTCAGGCTTTGCAGTGGCCGGCACCTGTGGGAGGTGTCGCCTCTGTCCGGTCCTGGGGGAGAATGAAACTTCTCGCCCCCCACCCCTGCCTTCCTCTGCTGGAGCCCCATCTAGGTCAGTCCTTCACTCTGCCTCTGGGGCCCCGTCTGCAGGCAGTGATGTCTCTTCCTTCTCTGGGACTCAGGAGTCTACAAGGAAAACATCCTTGTTTCAGGAAATCTGTGGGTCTGTGGAATATTTCTAATTACTATTGTCAGATTAGTTGGTCTTTCTCTCATTTTCTTCCAGGACCTTGGCTATCAGTTATACACATGGAGTGATTGTCATAAAAGTTTACATTTACTTTTCCTTTTACTGATTATAAAGTGCTTTTTAAAACATTATCTCATTTCATCTTCAGAATGACCCTGGAGGCAGCCCAGTTATTCTCGCTGTTGAGACAGAGAAACTGCAAACTAGGGAATAGAGGCAGCCCGCACAGAGTCACCCAGCAGCAGGGCTGGCACGTGCGCTCAAGTCTCGGGGTGCCAGGTCCAGTGTTCACTTGCTATATCACATCAGGCCCTGTCCCTGCCCCTTTCTTTCATTGACTGGAGCCTGTGCTCTGAGCTGCATCCTACAGGACAGGTCATGGGAGTTAAAGACAGTCACAGCCACTCCTGCCCTTCAGAACTCACCTCTTATCTACAGAGGCCTCAGCGGGGAAGTGCGGGTGAACTGCTGTGTGCGCAAGTCAGCATTCAGACTCGTTGACGGACACTGGGGGAGAGAGATCTGCGTGACGGTGAGTGCGTGGCCTCTAGGGGAACCAACCTGGGTTCCCTCTGGAGCCAGCCGGCCCTCCTTCCTGCTCTCAGGTCAGGGGCTGCCTGTCAGCCCCTTGTCCCCCGGCCACACCTGGTCTCATCCTGCAGTGAGGCGGGACTGCAGAGGACCCAGCTCTCCTGGATGAGGCTTCCAGGTCAAACTGTCCAAAGGGCTGGGCCTACAAGAGCCACCCAAAGCTAAAGGACAGGGCTGCCCAGGGCCTCCCCGTCCACAGAGACCCCATGTGTTTTCACACACAGGGTGAGGGGAGGCACAGTCGTGTCTGGAAAGAGCCCTGGGTTTGACGCTAGACGCGGAGCTATAATTATCATCTTTAATTACACGACAGTGCCTCTGCCAGGGAGACGTGCTGGCCGATTATCTCCTCTCCTGATAAGGGTGGTTCCATCTCCCTTTATAAGTACTGACATAAACAGCACACATGCACTTGAGATTTCAAAATTATGAAAGGCCCATTCAGAGTCGCCTACCAAGGACCCCTGGCTTCTTTTCCCAGAGAAAGGGGCCAGCCAGGTGGAAGCCATACAAGTGCTTTCTTGCTGGCTGCTGAAAAAGAATGCCCGCTTACCTCTGTGTTGCCTTGATCTTTAACACTAGAAGAAAAGAACACACCTTTTTCCCGATGCTTAAAAACAGAAGAATAGTAGAAAATCACGTAACAATAGCCGTTGTGTTTGTGTTGATGTCCTGAACACATCTATGCTCCTTGATTCTCACACCACCCTGGGGACGTAGACAGGGCACATGGTGTTATCCCCATTATGTAGCTGGGGAGACGAAGGCTCAGAGAGGTTAAGGCACTTTCCTGAAATCACACAAGAAACCAGGACTGGAGCCCAGTACCTGACCATAAGCCGGGCTTCCACACACACAGGGCAGTTTCTGTGGTTCATTTTGGGAGCTCCCTCAACCCCTGATGGTCTGGGGCTCTCGTGTTGCAGGTAAAGCCATTCTGGCCCAGGGTACCTTGCACATTATAGGGCTCTGATGAGGGCAGCCCCCAGAGACTTTGGAGGGCAAATCATGCTAGAGTCCCCAGGTGGACAGATTAGCCCCGTGTTGCAGACGGAATCCTGCCTGGCCTCAGAGCAGGTCCACCAGGGCAGGAGCACGCAGTGCAGGAGACATGGAGGCTCCGTGGAACACCCGCCCAACTCTCTGCCCCCGGCCCTGTTCTCCGGGCAGCCAAGAGGCCCCTCACCCCAGCCCGTCTGTAAAACATGAGGAGTATCAGTCCAGCACCCTGCCCACTACCCTGGGTCAGAGTGAGGGGCAACCTGCCCTGAAGATGTGAGTTCAGGGCCTTCCAACATCAGTTTGTGTCATAGTCACATGGGGAAGCGAGGGGAGGTGTGTGTGCCGTGTTGAAAATGCAGATTCCTAGGCTCCGCTCCTTATAGGCTCACTGGGACCCAGGAATCTGCATTTTAATAGCTGGCTCCATGACTCTGGGACAGATGGTCCCATGGTTTGAGAGGCCCTGCTTTAGCCTGGGGTCTCCTTCAATTCCTGGCACTCTGGTCTGGTCTGCCAGCAACATCGCACTCCCTGACTTCTTGCCTCACTCTCTTTCTCCCTCCACTGCAGGGGTGTGGACATCCATTCTGGTGTCTCCTTGACATCCCTCTCTGCGAATCCTGAGCACCGGGGGCTGCAGAGAGGAGCAGAAACCCCTGCTCTGGGAGTGGGCAGTGTCAGGGGCCCAGGCTCGCAAGCTCATCTTGTTAGCTTCACAGCTGTGATCTTACAGTGAGAATCTTGTAAATCTTTGAGTGGCCAGATAGAACGAGGCCAGGGTGGAGGGTGTGTTATGGTTTGGGGGAGGAATCGTGAGCTGAAGGACTCTGGAGCTCATCCCAGCACCGCTGACTCCTGGTTTGAGTGTGGGCAAGGCACTGCCCCTCGGGGCCTCTTTTTCCCTGTCTCTAAAGTCAAAGCTTCGACCTGATCCTGAGGTGACTTAAGTGCTGATCTCCTCTGGTGGCGGCAGTAGCAGCAGTAAGACACACTAGGAGCTCACAGATCCCACTGGGCCTAAGGACATGATCCCCCACCCCCACCCCCACCCCCACACACAGAGAAGCCCTCTCGGGCTCTGCCTGCTGGGCTGCAGCCTTTGTTTGCTTGTCACCAGTCATGATCAGACCTTCGCACGCCCTGTTTCACTCGGTGTCGGCAGCTTCCACTCAGCACCCTGGAAACCTGTTTGTGAGCCGAAGCCACACTAGAGACCCTGTGGGATGTCTTTCCATAGACGACTGCTTCCTAATGGAGAAAATTTCACCGTGCCCACTTAAAAAAATTTTTTTTCTTAATATATATTTTAAAGGGCTGTCATTTTGCATGTGCGTCATCCCAGTAAAGAGGAGCAGCATTTGAGCCCCTGGGTACCCTTGGGTACCCTGTGTCCCTGCAGCACATGTCATTCCCCTCTGAAGAGGGGAGCTCTCAGAGAGGGTGGGGGGGGAAGTGTCGAGGACCAAGTGAGGGGCCACGAGCCAACCTCCCCTCTCACCCCTCCCAGATCCCTCCTTCTTGCTGTCACCAGATGATTTCCCCAGACATGGCCTGACAGTGTCACTCCCCTGCCCATAGTCCTTCACTGAGCCCCAGAGACCCAGGTGCAGACTTTCCAGGCCTTCCTCAAGCCACGCCTCCCTCTGCACCCCACTCAGGGACCCCGGGCTCCAGGCAACACCTGCAACACCTCCCTACTCTCCTGTGTCAGTTCTCACCATAACCTCCTTCTCCCAGGAGCCTTCCCCAAGCTCCTTGCTCCCACAGGACTCACATAATGCTTCTCATTCCTCTTTTCCTGTTCCTGCTTCTGAGTTCTGAGTGAGCCTCTCTCTCCTCCAGCAGCCTGGACAGGGCCTGAGTCATTCCCCAGAGTCTAGCATGGTGCCCAGCACTTGGGAAGAGCTTGTTGAAACGGGATGAAAACAGGCCTTTCCTCCACATGCGTCTGAGCCTTGCCTTTGAAGTTGGTTTAATGGCTGCAAACGTAATAATCAGTTGGGATGTTCGATCTCCTGTTTGTCCCTGAAAAATGAGCACACACACACAAATAATGATTTTGAGGCTGTCAGAGCACATGTTCTCCTGAATGTGAAAACAGGTGATGCAGAGACAGTTGGCCTCACCCTGGTGGGAGATGTCGCGGGTCTCTGGAGTGTCTGTGGTTCAGGGAAGTTTACAGTTTATGGAGCTGTTTGTGGTCGGGGAGTCCAGGCCAGCGGGGTAGCAGTCTGGTCTGACCCCAGCCCTAGTGATTCCCCCCTGCCAGTGAGCTGCCGGCTGCTGGTCACTGGTGCCTTGGAATCGTATCTCTGAGATCTCAGAGCAATAGGAACAGAGAGGTAAGCGGGGTGTCACTTTACAAGGGAAAGAAGCTCTGCCCCAGCAAGATGCAGCAAGTGCCCATCACACGGCTTGCCTGCCTCCCAGCTCTATCGGCTTTGTTATACTCCGGGGGTACCAGGAGCCAGGAGGAAACATGGCTCCTGTTGTCCCCACCCCTATTTCAGGGCCCTCTGTCCTTCAGTGGGGTCCTACCTGACCTCAGGTGTCCACAGCCCTGTTGTCCATTCTCCCACTTGCCCTTGTCACAGTGAGAAGCTCCTGTCCACCCTAGACACCCTGACCATCAGCCTTGGGCTGGAGGAGCAGAGCCTCAGTGGTCCATCTCTCTTTCCTGTGTGGAAGGCACAGGACTCCGGGCAGGCATGGGCCGAGGGGCGGTGGGCCTTAGGGAGGCGAGAGGAGGGTAGTGTCAGGTCAGCCACAAAGAGATGGCTGGGGTGGGGGCAGGCTGGCAGGACCTCAGGAGCATTTTGTCCATTCACCAGTCATTTTGCAGCCCCGTGCCATAACACTGACATAAGTGAGACCCTGGGAGGCAGCCATGGATCCAGGTGAGGCACCAAAGTGTCTTGGACTTCACTTTGTGGGGTGGCGGTCCACACCAAGATGGCACAATCGCTTGGGTTCCAAGGGAAAAGGAGGCAGGAAAGGCTTCCCAAGAGCTGAAGCTTGACCCAAGTCTTGACAGACGAGCAAGCTGGGAGGAGGGGACCCACCAGTGGCTTCACGGGTGCTTAGCTGGGTCCTGAGGAAGCTCAGAAGTGGGTGCTCTGTTGGGGAGGGGGAGAGACGGCCAGTGCCATGCCCAGAGTGAAGAGAGCAGCCCCAAGTGGCCGGCGTGGCTGCAGTTTCAAGGCTTGTGGAGGGCACGTGAGGAGATGTGCGACTGTGGGGTGTTTGACGGCCAGTTGACAGAGGGTTTTCCGAGCCCCTGGAAGGGTTGGGGCTTTACCCTAGGGACCGCTGGGAGTTACTGAACTATAACCCGCCCTAGGGACCGCTGGGAGTTACTGAACTGTAACCCGCCCCTCACCCACTTCCCACCCATCAGCTTACCTTTCCCCTGAATCAAATCAAGCTCGCTGAGATGCCCCTGCTGGTACCAGGTGGGCACTGGGCCATTTGGGGTGCACAGATTGATCCCATTGAGCCTCTACTCTAAAACCGAGGTCGAGTTGGAAAATTAGTCTAGGATAAGAAGTTGGGGATCCAGAGTCAAGTGGAAGTTAAAGCCAGTACTGGAAAAAAAAGGCCTTGAGGCCTTGTGTGCTTAACTAACATATGAATAGGATAGATCATCAGTGCTAGAGTGGGGAGCAGAGGGGCAAAATGCCTCCCGAGGGCAGTCAGGAGTAGCAATTGAAGGAGGTGAGCTCTAAGCCTGGTCTGGAAGGGCTTGGGGAGCTGAAAGGAGAGGTCATTGCTGGTGGGGAGCGTGATGTGGGGAGCAGGCGGTGACCTTGGCCCAGGGCCTGGAGCAGAGTGAACGTGCTGACTTTGTGATTCTGAATCTATCCAGCATTCAGGGGATGGGGAGCCAGCCTGGTGTAGAAATGAGCGTTTTAGACTCTCGCCTAAGTGTTAGCTGACCTACCAAATGTTTTTAAAGAACTGCTGAAATATTTAAGTCCTTAAAGCAGGCTTCTGCCATCTGGGTACCTATGCATGTAATCACAGCTCCTGCACACACCCAGGCCGTGGGCTTGGGTTAGGAACCCTCCATCCAGGGTTGGCTAGGCTGCAAGGCTGTTCTTCTGATGTGCTGCTTCTCCCTCCTGAGCAGGCTTCCCCTGGGAGCCCCAGCTGAGCTCGAAGGCTGTCATGAGAACCTGGGGAGCTCTTCTGGGGCATGAGGGCAGAGGTGGGCTTCAGATCCTCCTGAAAATTGAGACACACAATCAAGCCTGCGGACAGGTGGCCCATTCTCTGTCTGCTCCCACCTACAGACCATGGCTGGCTGCGGGCGCACAGAATGGCTGCAGTCACTCCAGCTCAGGGATTTTTCAAAACAGCCATTTCAGGTTGTCCACCACATAGAAAAATCTCCATAAAGCACCCCAGCACATCTCATTTTAAACAGTAGGAGCTTTCTGGTGAACCCTGTAAGAGGAATTAGTTGCAAATTAAACCCCCAGGAAACAGAATGATTTGACCTATTGTATAGACTTGTTGGAAGTGAGCCAATTGGATGTTGAAAGACATCTGCCTAAGATGATTTGGCTCTTAGAGTAATTGCTCCTGAGCTGTTCCTTCTGGCAAATGTGAGGGAGTGCAGTCAAGGGTCCTACAGCAGTGACCTTCTCTACAGAGCAGACGAGAAAATTTTGAGCACACCTCTTCTCTGTGTTCCCCCTTCCCTGCCCCCTACAGTGTCACTCCCACTATTAATGTCCTCAGCATGGTCAGTGAGGGAAGCAGGTCAGGAGGAGGGAGGCTTTCTCCGAGTGAGGATGAATGAGGTTTTCATGGAACTTGGGTGACAGAGGCTCCTCAGCAGGACCCCTGAGGCCCTGTCCTCCCTCAGGCTTGAAACACACCGTGACCAGTGCCTGCAGGGGATCATTTTTACAGACTGGCAACCAGTGGCCAGCGACTGCTGAAGGACACAGTGGTCAGCCCACTGAGTTGGCAGGAAGATTCAGAACAGCAGAGCCTTCTCTGAGTCAGTGGTGGGCGTACCGGGCCCAGAGGCAAACAGGTTTAAACACCAGAGGAGAGCTTGCCCTGAAGACAGGTTGAGAAATGCCTCTGGGGGACGGACATCCCTGGCGAGGAATGGCCTCTCTGTCTCACCAGGATGGAGTGTGGAGCCCTGGCGGTCATTTGGCCAGTGGCCGGTGCCTCCTTCCAGGGAGACGTGAGTGAAATCTGAAGTGCGTGTGTGTCTGCGTGGCGGCAGCTGTAACGTGACAGCTGCCACCCCCCCACCCCCCGAATCCTTCCCCTCTCACTGCCCCCACCCCCGTTTCTGAGCCAGCAAGGAAGCTTGTCTGGCAGCACCAACTCAGCTGTCATACCACATCAGCTTTTGTAGGTTCCCAGCTAGTGGAAAAGTGCCAAACGCGAGCAGATGATATACTTAATGAAATGCTCAGGAAGAAAACTTTGGTTCCAGTTACTGGGGGCTTTCTGTATAGCATAAAAGCACTCCTTTCCCCAGAGTGTTTCCAAATTGTTCGGTGCTAGGTACCATGCAAAAAAAATGACATGTTTCTAAACCCTGGAATCAGATCATGTCTTTTCAGAACCTTGTCACACATTGCAGAGTTCTTCCTTTTGGGGATATATATGGAAAATATTGATAGTGAGGTAGAAGTTGATTCTGTTTGTTCAGCATCAGTGAAAGACCTAGTACATGACTGAAATTACAAAAGAAAAATGAAATGGGACATCTTCTCCTTGTGAACATAAACTGATGGAATGGCGAGTCATTTATACCAGATGTCAGCTAGAAATAAGGCTGTGTGTCTATCTGTGCACATGTATGTATATGCTGCTCTAATCTCTAACGTTTGCACAGGGTTTTATGGTTTACAAGGCTGTTTTTATATCCTTTGTCTGGTTTTATTTTATAACAGCCTCATGAAGTTGATATTAGTATTCTCCCCACTCCACAGCAGAGGATGCTGAGGCTCTACTGGGGCAAGTTGACCCCCAAAGGGTGTGAGCTGGTAAATGGCAGAGCCAGGTCTTGAACCTAAGACTACTGAGTCTGGTTCCAAAATGTGCACACCAGTCAGTCTATTAGAGCTGCCAACATGTTTGGTACCTGGGATTAAAGCACTACATTACTGGGGGAAGTGAGAGGCTAATCATTTGAATTATATTTGCACTTATTCCAAGACAGTCAAGGTTTGAAACATGCTGGAGTGCGGGGAGGGACAGAAGACAATACTGTTTTCACGCACAGCACTCTTCCCTTGTTACTTATTGGGTCAAGTGACGTCATTTGGCCATTGAGGAGTTGGAGGCCCAGAGAGGTTGGAAGACTCTCCAGGGCACCCAGCTTGGAAGTGGCTTGGATCTGAGAGTCAAATCCAGATCCCATGGACACTTTCTGTGCTACTGGGTTGCTACAACCATATATAAATGTAAAATGTGGAAAGGAAGGAACAGTATGAAAAGGGGTGATATAGTAAATAAATGAACAACTGAGATCAATCGTCAGCCTAACGTTTAGTCACTTTACAGACGTGGAAGGTGCAAGGAGCCCAGGGTCTGCTGGCCGTGAGCTCAGCCAGGCTTCTGACCCACAGCCCGAGCTCTGCCCATTGCCCTCCAGGTCTTGGCTTGTCTGGATTTTCTGCAGGTCTTTGAACCAACAGATAGGAATGCTCTTGAGTTGATCTCTGTCCTCCATTGCCAGCTTCATAGTTGGAAGATAACGTTAAATTCCAGACTGCGGCAACCCCTCCCTACCAAGTGAGACTGCAGTCTCAGGCTCATTTCAGAAATTCCCTATTTCTCAACGGTGAGTCCATGTTAGTCCTCCAGTTATTTTTAGGTGGGAACTTTATATTTTCTCTTTCATACCAGTTTGGCTTCCCTGCTTAGCAGGGGTTATATTTTCTGTCTAGCAATAATGTTGGAGCTGCCTTATTTTTAACTTGGTTCGTTTTTCTTCCTGTGATTTCTTTTTTCTTCGAATTTAATACACACTCAAATAGGCTTTCTTTCCCTCCCTGCCCCCACTCCCCAGTTCTCATTCACTGCGTCCTAAGACTTAATCCAAAGGCAAGTTCTAAGTCTCATTTTGTTCCAGGGAAAAGGAAGAGGAAGAGGCTTCAGCAGGCCTTGAGTATCTCTTGTCACATGGGCTGCTACTTGTCATTTTATTAAAGTCTTTTCACCGATCACTCACCCTGTGTGCCCCTGATAAGAAATGCTTTTGACCCCTGCGCTCCACCCCCATCCCACCTCTGCAGAGAAAACCTATTGACCAGGGTAGCGTGAGGGACTCTGAGGGGCTAGACTGCTAGAGGGCCTAGCGTGTGAGCGTGTGACTGTGCATGTGTATGTACATACATGTGTATGTTCATACACATGTATGTTTGTACGTGCAAGTACACACACACATACTCTGGTGCTCCCCAGACCCTATTTCCATCTCTGGCACCCGTAGCATTTGATTCTGGCTCACGGGCACCCCACAGATAACACTTGAAATAGGACCCACGGTTGATATAATATGTTGTCATCATTTAGTTCATTTATGCCACCCTGCATGCGGTGGCAAGGCAGCAGTGAGAATGCAGTCTAAAACTTGAGGAAACAGGCCCCCAGGGACCTGACTAGCCCAGCCCCCAGCACAGGATAAGGTGAGGTGGGGCAGACCCGGAGCCCTGCTCACCCCTTCGCCTCCTCAGAAGCCTTTGATGGCTCCCTGTTGCCTCTCCACTAGAGTGTGATCCTTTTAGCCTGGTGGTACTTAAGCAGATGACACACATAATCACGTAGCCCCAGAGAAGACTATATTTTAGGCTTCGAGCTTCTCTAGGGCAAGGACCAGTCTTGACTGATCAGCATTTCCCCACAAACCAGCAACACGGGGGCTCAGTAGGGAAGAGCAAGTGAAAGAACGAACTAATGAAGCAGGTTGCCACGTCCAGACCTCCTCCCTCACCCATTTGCTATATGGATTTCCAGGGTCAGGATCTCACTCCATTTCCCGAAGCACCTTTCTTGTGTTGGAGCCGGAATCCTGTGTCACTCCTATGGATAAGAACTTGTCAAGCTGCTTGTAATCCCTTCTGGTGCCCTCGGCAAGGAGTCACCTTTCAGGAGGCAGCCTCTTTTGCCACTGGGCCTGAAGGTCTAGACCTGCTTCCCTGAGCACCCACCCCCCAAAAAGGGCAGCCTGTTTGCTATCACACATCTCAAGTTGATTTTGGTTCCTAGCTTGCTGATCAGTGTTGGTTGATGGGAATTACCTTGACTTGTCACTTAAGAAAGGATAAAAAGCCCCTGGGAGGGTGGGGTCCTTTGCAGTGAAACCATGGGTCCCAAATGCTTTCAGGGATCAGGCCTGTCCTCGTAGCTGTGTTTTGGGAAAGCTTTAGTTGTTTGTGGTGCCGAGACTTGTAACTACAGTTCTTTAACGTGTCTCTAAGCATGGAACGCCTCCACGGATGACCAGGGGCATGTTTGGGGGCTGTGTTATAATTAATACGTACATCTTAGAGTTAAAAACCAAAACATGGTCTCCTCCAAACTCTTATTTCCTAAACTTCAAATGTGTAAACATGACATGAAACGGTAATTGTTTAAAAACAGTCACAAAAGCAGAAGCTGTTGATCGGAAGCCTGTTCCACAGGAATGTTAAGTAGAAGATGAGGGAATTCCACAGCCATGGTGCTTCCCGAAAGCAGCAGGGAGCAAGAATGACAGTGTGCACGGGCTCTGATGAAGGCAGATGTGGCCAATCCCAGGTCTGCCCCACGACCTCACTTACCTACTCTTCCTGTTGCAGCCTCAGTTTCCCCATCTGTCCTGCAGTTAATATAAAGCTGTTGGCACCATGCCTGGTTCAAAGTAGACCCTCAACAAGTGCTGTCATGAACAATAATAATAATAAAGAGGATAGTTTCATGTGCCACGTCTGCACGTGAAACTTCCTTTAAAAATATTTTCTAAATTATTCCATTAAAAAACCATGTGTTGGGGCTTCCCTGGTGGCGCAGTGGTTGCGCATCTGCCTGCCGATGCAGGGGAACCGGGTTCGCGCCCCAGTCTGGGAGGATCCCACGTGCCGCGGAGCGGCTGGGCCCGTGAGCCATGGCCGCTGGGCCTGCGCGTCCGGAGCCTGTGCTCCGCAACGGGAGAGGCCACAGCAGAGGGAGGCCCGCATACCACAAAAAAAAAAAAAAAAAAAAAAAAACCATGTGCTCTGGGTAAGAAAACATACAGGCATATAGGAAATTTAAAAATGAACTCTCTCTTCCAGAAACAAGAATCGTCATTAACAATTTGTTTTATATTCCTTTAGCCCTTTTCCCATTAGCTTACAAAAATACACATCTCTACATACTACCAGCATTTTTTTTTCCTACATAAATGCTATCCTACTAGACATCGTTCTGCATCACAGATCTTGTCCAAGGTCATTAGTTCTTTTGAGTGGTTCTATAATGTGTCTGTAACACAGTGTATTCAGTCATCCCCCTATTCATAGACTTTAACTCGTTTCAAGTTTTTCGTTCTTACATTCTGCAGCAAACATCTGTGTATTTCTGCTTGTGGGTCTGGGTATTTCTGTAGAATTGATTTCCAGAAGTGGAACTTCAGGCCTTAGGGTATTTAATTTTTGTTAGATTCACCAATTTGATCCCTGAAAAGGTCATTTCCAGTTTATACTCCCTGCACCAGTCGGTGAGTTTGGCTCCCTTCCTAAGGTAGACAAATGTTTTAAAAATATTTTCTCCTGTGCTAAATTCTGAATTCGTAAAAGACTGCTTACGTTAGGACTCGCAGGGGATGTGTCAAGATGGATTGGGGGCTTCCCTGGTGGCGCAGTGGTTGGGAGTCCGCCTGCCGATGCAGGGGACGCGGGTTCGTGGCCCGGTCTGGGATGATCCCACATGCCGCGGAGTGTCTAGGCCCGTGAGCCATGGCCACTGAGCCTGCGCATCCGGAGCCTGTGCTCTGCAACGGGAGAGGCCACAGCGGTGAGAGGCCCGCGTACCGCAAAAAAAAAAAAAAAAAAAGATGGATTGGACTTGAACTCGGCCCTCAGAAGCTGGAGTTGGTGTGGGAGCTGAGTGTGTAGGTGGCTAGAACCGTGGTAGAGTCTCAGGGTCCCTGGGCTGAGGGACCCTCACCACTAACATTGAGGGCATGCAGGGGTGGTAAGCACCATCCTAGCTTCTTGAAGGGAAGCGTTAGTGACAGTGTCAGATTCATCTTTGAGCCGCTGTACCACCTCTAACACACTGTGGGTTCGATACATGGGGTCCCAACCCAAACAGAAACTCGGACTTGGGGTTCTGGGGCTCCTAGAGGGTAGCTGGTTGGAAAAGGCCGCCAGTGGTGAGAAGGCCATCTCCACTCAGCATCTCATGGTGCCTCTGCTCTCATGTTCCAGGCATTGATGGCACCTTTCACACAGTATGGAGTCTTTTCAGGACACCTTTTTAGGGCCCCAAGAGGGGCTGTTCTTGTGTTTCCCAGCATAAAAACATTCATTATCCAGATGTTTCCTTCCAAAAATTCTTGAGATGGTCATATGGATGGTGTAATCTGTGATAGCTGTTGACAGGAAAGAGCCACTTGAAAGCAGTTCTGAACAGTGGTAGCTTTCGGGTTCCTAATTCTTGTGATAGCACCTCACACACACCTTCCCTTTCCCCACCCTTCTTTTCAGACAAAACAAAAACACTCCGCTGGGTTTTTTGTGCTGCGACACCAAGAAATACAAGATGTAATAGTACAGTCGGAAAGACCGGTAGAGTGGGAATTGTGTGGATTTCTCACTCTGACTTTGGCAAGTCCCTTTGATTCTGGGTTTCCTGTTTGCCCTATTAAATGGGGTTGTTGGCTCTGGCCATTAGGGTCTGTCTATAACCAGATGGTTATAAAAACCAAATCACACAAACTTTTTGTGGTCCAGAAAGTTCTATCTGGAATGAAGGAGTCTTGCTGTTGGTCATTTTTGTTAAGTTTGGATTGGCTCTTGGCAGGTGGTCACTCCTGGGCCAAGTAGGGATCCCCACTGAGATCCCCACTCTTGTAGTGGCTTTGCTACCATGAGGTCTCCTGAGGGTGGAATTGCAGGTTCCTCTAAGAGAGCTGAGGCTTGGCTGCATCCCTAGTTCGTCAGGGTCAGGAAAAGTGGCAGGTCCCCTCTGCATTGTGATAAAGAGGTTTTCTTATAGACCTGGCTTTCTGTGTTGATACACAGTCTTTTCAGGAACTGTTTGAGAAGGGGAGCAGACAAGCAGCCCATCCTAAGACCATGCATGGTAAGCATGTGAGGAAGGATTCTTCATAGAGGCAGAAGGTAGGGTTCTCCAGAGAAACAGAACCAATAAGAGAGATTAATTACAAGAAACTGGCTCGTGTGATTATGGAGGCTGGCAAGTCCCAAGATGAGTCAGAAAGACCCAGTAGAGCCAATGGTGTAGTTCCAGTCCAAGTTTGAAGGCCTGAGAACGAGGAGATCCGATGGTGTAATTCTAGTCCAAAAGCCAACAGGCTTGAGACCCAGACAGAGCCAGTGTTTCAGTTTGAGTCTGAAGGCAGAAAAAAAAGTTGATGTCCCAGTACAAATGCTGTCAGGCAGGAAGAATTCTCTTTATTGGAGGAGGGTCAACCCTTTTGTTCTATTTGAGCCTTCAGCTGATTAGCAAGGCCCACCACATTAGGGAGAGCAATCTGCTTTACTCAGTCTGTGGATTTAAATGTTAATCTCATTCAGAAACACTGTCACAGAATATCCAGAATAATGTTTGACCAAGTATCTGGGCAACCCTGTGACCCATTCAAGTTGACCCACAAAATTAATCACAGGCAGGAAAACACAACTTTGTGTTGGTATAGAGCTTCTCCTCGCAGAGGGTTCTCGTTGCATATTGGGGTTGAATTTTGGAGGAGTTTGCTGGAAGGTGGTTAGGATGCCAAGGTCAGGGACCCTGCACACTGTAGGATGGGTGCTCTTGTGTATGTCCCCTCTTACTTCATGTGCTGGAGCTACAGCACTGGAACAAGAAGCCTGTGTGAACATCCACTCTTTGTAGAATCAGACAGGTCTCTGGAGCCAGGAAGGCCTCCGAGACGATCTGCTTCACCCCCTCCCACCTCACCTGGAAGGAATCTTAGCCCCAGTGGATCAGGCAGCTGACCAGGGTCACACAACCAGTGAGCAGAGGGCCAGGCTGGTCCCAGGCCGGCAGCCTCGTCATCACCATCCAGAAGGCTGAGGTTGTCTACAAGTCCTCAAGGAGATTAGTTCCTCTATTGAAGCAGTTCCAAAGCAAGGAAGCCTGAGGCAGAGAGCTTGCCAGATCTCAGCAAGTTGCTTCCGCCCGGACAGCTGTGCTGGGCATGCGGCACAACGCCAGCAGCACCCCTCAGCATGAGGCAGTGACCCCGCAACCAGCCCCAGGGCTGCCGCCTCCACCAGATGGGTATGGGTGGGGTTTGACCAGTTTGACTGCAAACCTGTCACATGGCAAGGGGGGCTGTTAGATACAGATGGAGAGAAGGGTCATGCCTGGAAGGGGTCCCTGGCTCTGCCCTGGGAGGCTGGCACCCTGCACCCAATGCCAGTTTGTAATCACTTGCTTAGAGCCAGCCAGCCTGGGACCAGCAGCATGCATTGGCCACCCCTCTAAAGATCTAGAATGTGCTTAAATACCTCTTTGATGGGCAGCTCTCTTCCTCCTGATACCATCCTTTGCTTTCCTCCCAGACTGCCTAACGATTCCTATAGGTACCTATGTGTGGTCCTGGTCATATAAAGCCCAAGATGACCTGAGTTACCTTGACTAATGAGCAAACTGATGACCAGAGGGAGGAAGTAACCTGCCTGGCGTCACTCAGCACGGTGAAGCTAGGACCAAGTTAGCCGACCAAGTCGGTTCTTCCAGTGCTTGCATTCCCTGCTGACCTGAACATGTCCAAGTTATTTTGGACCTGGTGGAGCGGAAGGAGCACCAGGCTAGTGTTGGAAAGGCGATATAGACAGCTGCATGTTTAAGAGCATGGGCTTTGGAGTCAGGCTGCCTCCATCCCTGGCTTGCTGTGTGACTGTCTTTAAAGTGGTGATGCCAGCAGCACCCCCTTATAGAGGTGTTGGGAGAATTAAGTGAGAACTTGGAGGCACTGCGCTTGGCACAGACCTTGGTACACCGTAGGCACTCAGCACTCTTAAAGTGTATTATTGAGAGTTGAGTCTCCTAGACCTTGGCTGAACCACTCAGCCTGTCTGAGCTGCAGATTTCATACCAGGCAGGTGAGGAGGGGGCTTGGGTGTGGTTTTGGATCCTCCAAGGCTTGCTCTGGGAGGTTCCGTGAGAAAGGGCTGGTGATGCTGCGCAGTGAGGGGTGTAGCCAAGGTGGTCTGGCGTGAAAGCCTGTCCCCCGTGGCTTTATCACATTAGAGTGCGGCCTGAGGCCTGTCTAGGAGCTAAGACCTCACCGTGCCCAGCAGACTGGAAGATCGCACCAGACGGGTGGCTAGCCCTCTCTGTAAGTACAGTCCGTCAATACGTGGAAGACACGAGGCTGGGCCGTCTCTGGCTCTGTTTGCCGAGGCCCCTGGCAGTCCCCCCTGGGCCCCGGCCTCTGTCTGCAGCACGGGGGTCAGGGGACGCCCGCCCCTCTTGAGGTTGACCTGAGGGTACTGGTGCCACCCCGACTCTGCCTCGTATCCCAGTAGAAATGCTTTCTTTTCCACTTTTGGGAACTGTTCGCTGGAGTGTGTTTTTCTTTCTGGAACCCTGGGCATCCTCTCTCCACTATTTGAAAGGGTAGAGACCTAATTGTTTGGAGGGTCGGACCTTCAGGTCATCACAGTTGATCACCACGCCCTGGTGTTTCCTGCCAGCTTCTGTAAAAGCTTTTTTTCTGAAAGCGCAAACCTGATTGAGACTGCTGGCCCACATTTTCCAGTTTCCTACCCCTCCTCCTGGCGTTCAGGGCCCTCCATAGCCCAGCCCCAGTTTCCTTTCCTAGCCACTCCCCATCTCCTCTTCCTCAGTAGCCCCGGGCTCGGGACAACTCACAGTCTTTGGTTTTACCTCACAATCCTTCAAGCTTTCCTCTGTCCACGACTTGGTTGGTGCTCATCCTGCCTCTGTTGCGCTTTATCCTGGGGCCCTGACTTCACCCGTCTGAATCTTCCTTATTTCCTTGAGTATATTCTACCCTGGGCCCCCCATTCATTGTCTGTGATGCCAGGCAGGTCCCTCGGCTTCTGTGGCCCTTGAGGGGCCTCTTTGCACTGGGACTTGAGATCCTCTGAAATGCCACCTTCTCCCTAAGGTTTTTTCGAAATCCCTGGGACCGCCTTTGCTTTCTGCCTCTTCCAAGCTGCCACCGTCTGTACCACTTTAGAACTGGGTTGGTCCCAGCGGAGGCTCTGAGGCTGCCAGTCACCCTTGCCTGTCTCTGTCATGGGGACAAGGAATGACATGCAGCCAACACCCAGGACAGTGCCGGCACAGGCAGGTGTTCAGTAACTCGTAACTGTTCTTCACTCAGCACTTAGGGATGCTGGTGTCCCGATCCTCCTGCTAAACCACGGCTCCTTTGGGGGTGGGGGGAAGCCTTGTCTCACACCACGTGAGTGCTCAGCATTGGCCTGGGGTCCGCCTTAGCACCCAGTACGGGCTCAGTGATGTTTGAGAAAGAAAAGCAGGCAGGCTCCCCGATTGCCTGTGAATGTGGGTCTTCCATTGACGTGGAAGCAGAGAGCTGTCCTCCTGAGAAAGTTGCTGCTCTAAATGGACGCTCGTTGATGCACTACCTTGAGCCTGGGAGCAGCCGGGATCCTGGAGCGGCAAGTTCGCCTCAGTGAGTCTCTGCAGGGGATGGCGACAGAACTCAGGCCTGCAGCTGCTCTGAGGCCTGTGCACGTGAAGGCAGTCACTGGAAGAGTGCAGAGTGATGGGCAGGGCGGAAGGGCCTGGCCATAATTGCAGGCAGCTCCCGAGAGCTCTGTGAAGAGGCCCATGTGGCCTTTTAAATCGTGAGCAAAGCACATTCGGTGTCATCAGGGGTGTGGGCTTGTCTCCCCCAGGGACCACAGAACAGGGCCCTCCAGGGGAGACCCCATCCTGTACAGATGTCCAAGGGCAGGGATCAGACCGGGCTCCCTGACTCAGACCTGGGCCTTCCCCTCGCCCTTGGGCTGAGCATAAAAGAGCAAGCGGTGCAGGTTCCACCGGGCAGTGACAGGCCCGCACTGCTCCCGCCAACGTGACCAATGTTCTTGTTCCACACCCTTGCTCCACAGAGCTCACCCTCTTTTTCTGGGGTGTTTCTGTGCACGCCTGGAAAAGAGATGGTAAGAGAACTCCAATTAGTCAGTCTCGTGGCTTCTAGACAGCTCCGGAAACCAGACTAGATGGAGGAGGGGGTGGGGCCTCTGCCTGTGTTGTGTTGGGTTTGTGTCCAGGCTCCGTCTCCAAGCTGCCCTACCCTTGCTGCCCGGCGGGGTCCGCCCCGAGGACCCCTGCTGCCCCATGCTGCCACCTCAGCCTCCGGGGGCCCCCCGAATTCAGGCATTCATTAGGAGGAGGGTCTTTCTCCAGCAGATGTTTTAACAGTTTAGATGAGGAGAGCGTCCCCTGCCTTCCCTTTGATGTGGTGCCTGGAACTTGGCTGGATTTCGGCTGTCTAATTAGGAACAGCTGCCCGCCCCTCCTGTGGAACTCCTCACTTGGGCTATGGTGCCGGGTGTGCTTTTTAGCACCTCAGGCCTGACTGAAGTAGATGCCCCTGCCTCCAGAAGATTACAAACAAGACAGTCTGATAAAAGAGACATGAGGGAGCATCTGGGAAAGGTAGGAAGAAGAGCCCTGGTCTAAGAGTTAGAGGACCTGGGCCCTCGTCCTTCCCCAGGCCTCAGTTTCTCCATCTGTAAAATGTAGTCATTAGACTCCTGGGCACTGAGCCCTCCCCTGTGTGTTTTGTGTTCCGCACAAGAGTTGATCTGGAGCAAAGCTCCCATGTGGAGGTGAGAGACTGCCAAAGCAGCAGCTAAAATCAGAAGTTGTGGATCCAGAAATGGAAGGTTCATAGATGGGTGGTGATGAAACCCTGCCATTTCCAGCGCAGGGTTGCCTGTTAGAGTTCACAAGCAGGCCTTCTGTGGTTCTGGGGGATGAAGGGTGATCTCAGAGGAGGAGGGCTCTTGGAATGGTATTCCAAGGATGCCCCAGTAGTGGTAACTGAAATGAAGTCAACATTCCCGGAGTGCCTTCTGTGCACCAGGCGCCATTCTAAACACTGAACGTACAAGAATTCGTTTGATCCTCATAACATCCTGGACTCTGTTGTCCCCGCTCCAGAGATGAGGAAACTGGGGCAACTTGCTCTGGGTCCCCCATTGGGGCCGGGATTCAGGCCCCAACGGTCTGGCAGGATCAGTGTTTTCAGCCACCACACTGTGCTGTTGAACCTGTCGCTTTCCTGGACCCCCAGGGCTTTGCCTCCCAGGTGGCGGGTGCAGGGCAGCACCAGTCAGTGGCGCTGCATTGTCCTAATAATGCAGCCCTAGCCCATGGAGGCCTGAGGGCACAGCCAGGCAGGCCCACCACTGGCTGAGTAGAGGTTTCTTGGGCTGACAGGGGATGGCAGGGCCTGGGACTGGAAGCCTCCTTGGCCACACATCTCTACTGAGCTCTGCCACCCTGTCATTTGGGATCTGGTGTGGATTCCCAGACAAACCAGCTGGGAAATTTAGAGGTGAGGGGCCTGCAGGCTGGCATCTGTCATTTCCAGCTAGGCTCCTGCATGTCTGTGCCAGCCTCACCCCACCCAGCTCCACCCTGCCTGGGGGTTCTCCACCCTGCACCTCTCCTTAGACAGTCTTGAGGGTGCTGTCCTGTGGCATTCAAGGCCATCCAGAACCACTTCCACCTGCCTCGGCGTCCCCTCTCAATGGGCCCCCTGGACGGCCCACCTTCCCCACATACACCTCGTGCTTCCAGCCCCTGTGCCTCTGCTTCGTTCCTTACTTCATCAAACACCCAATTTCCCTGCCACACCACCGTGCCATGCCCTCATGTCTAAATTCTTTAAGGCCCTCCCAGATTTCCCTCAACTGAGTTGTAGGGTCACATCTGCTCCCTGTTGAAGACCCTAAGCCTCCTCTTGTCTGTGTTGGGGGCTCTGGCCCTCTTTCCCCGAGGGCTCCCTGAAGACCAGGACTGTGTCTGCTTCATCTCCGTCTCCTCTCGTGCTGGGCATTCAGTAGATGCCTAGCGGGGTGTGAGGACAGGTGGATGCTGGTGCCCCCAGAGAAGGCTGGGTGTACCAGCGAGTACATTGATTTCCTCGGCCTGTTTCCCAGAGGTGAGGCCGAGCCCTGCCCTCCTTTCTCTGTTCCTGAAAGGAAGGTAAAGAGGTAAAGAAGAGGGTTTTTTTCTTCTAGTCTTTTTCATTAGATGTGTGTCCGCCTGCTTTCAGAATACTGACCTGAAGCTATGCATAATAAAAAGAAATTTATATAATGAGGCTGTTATAATAGATATCAAGGTCCACATAGAAGGAAGGGCAAGTGAAAATGATTCCACCCAATATCTAAGCTAACCTAGCTATTGAGGTTAAGCATCAAAATTAACCCTGAGCTTCCTGACAGCCAAAGGAAATAAACAAAACAAAAACACACAAACAAAAAACTGTGAGGGGGAGGCACAGAGTTGGTGAACACCAGAGTAAAGCGTAGCTTGTTGCCAATGGACTTGCGGAACTCGAAACACTTAGAGCCACTCAGAAGGCCCCTGGTTTGCACCAAGCTCTGTCCTGGGCCGCTCACTCAGATGATCCCCTCGGCTCTCCTTGCCTCTCAGGGCCACAGCCCTTGGTCAGCACACCAGCCTCACCCTCCTGGCTCTGTGCCCTTGGTGAATATGCCCAGGGCCCCTTCCAGTTCTAACATTCTCCGATTCTAAAACAAAGTGCTCTATTTTTTTTTTTCCTCCATATATAGTTCTACTTGAAAACCTTTCTACTTCAGAAGTCAACAGAAATCCCTACCCTGTCAATTTAATGTTCCTGCTCCCTGCCTAAGAGGCATAAAATCACAGCCTGCCACCCAATATTAAAGGTCATTTTCCATGAATTTATAGATGGTGATGTCCAGATAACTTGTGACTTAAAACATACAGTTACCAGCACCCCTATTAGGTCAGTCTCTGGACCGTCCCAGATCGGTTTGGGCAATAAGGAGGACGGGCCTGGTCATTAGGCAGGGGACAGTGATGTCTGGTGAGCTGGCCTGGTGCAACTGCCCTTGACTTCCTGGGGCTCTTGGCAAACATCTCCTGGGAGAGGAGATGTTCCCTTAAATGGGTGTTTTCTCAGGCAAAGGCAGCTGCTTCCGAAACACACAGCTCCTATAAGCCCAACTTAAAATCGTATTTACTTTCATGTGATCCTCTCTTAACTACATTTTTTCTTTACTAACATACTTATTCATTATTTAAAACAACTTTGAAAAATTATTATGCGGTAATTCCTCCCTCTATACACAGTAGCTGTTTATCTTGCTGTATCAGGTTTTCTGTCCTTTATTCATGTGTATCTGTACTTACAACATTGCTGTCATCAGAGTTTAGATATTATAGGCAAAGTGTGTGATGACGGTGTTCAGCAATTCCTAAGCAAGGAATAGAATTCCTCTGGGGTATTGTTCACATTGCCCAGGACTTGTTCAGAAAGCCCACATTATATGGTTTGCTCAACACATAAACAGTCTTGTATTTCACTTTTTTTTTTTTATTTTAAAGAAGATGTTGGGGGTAGGAGTTTTTTAACTTATTTATTTTATTTTTGCTGTGTTGGGTCTTTGTTTCTGTGCGAGGGCTTTCTCTAGTTGTGGCAAGCGGGGGCCACTCTTCATCGCGGCACTTTTTAACTTAGCATAATTTCATGCACGCTATTCCATGTAGCTACATAATCTTCAGATTTATCATTTTAATGGCTGTTTAATAGTCCATCCAGTTAGCATGCCGTAATTTACTTAACTGCTCCCTATTGTTGAGGCCTTAATGAAAATTTGAATTCACCATGTATTAGGGGGGAAGCTTGTTTTAATGATTACCATCATAACATCCCCTACCCTGACTGCATGCCATTACTAACACAGCTTTGGTAAGGTGCAGATGCTTTGGAGACAATAAATCCTGTCTGAGAGGTGTATTTCCAAGTCCCTCTGATTTAATAGCTAATCTGTTCCCTGCACATGTTTTCCTTTTAAGCTAGTGTTTATGTAGAATATCCATCTCTTCTGAATATTGTGTAATACTGGACTATATGCATTTTTTATTTTGTTCCAGGTACCTTATCACTGAAGTCAGGGACTTTCATAAATTGGAATTTGGGGGTAAAGAGGGGTTTCTGGCTGTCAGTTGTCATTCATTTATCCCACCCACATTCATGGAATATCTGTTTGCAGCTGGGCTCTGTGAGAGAGAGAAAGCAAGGATGTTCATGATTATTGGGGGCCCACAGAAGTGCATCCATGAGTTGCTTTGTGGCCCAGGATTAAATGACGATTTGCATGCAAAGTGCTTTGTAAACTGTAGAGTACATGTCAGTGGTTGCTGGTCCTGCTTGTGAAAGAGGATGAAGTGGAAGGTGGTTTTCCTATGTCAGTGCCTGTCAGCTGCATTCCCAATGTCCCCATCCCTTGGAATTCTCCAAAAACAGGAAGCTAGACTGCACTCCTTAGAACCAGGGGCGGCAGTGATGCGGATGATGATGACCCCACAAAGCAAGCACTTTGGTAGATTTCGTAATTTACAGAGTTGTTTCCGGTACTTTACAGTTGGTCTTCACCTTAAAATGACCAAGTCCTGCCTTTTATAGCTCTTCTCTTCTCCTCTTACTCCCCCATAAAAAGGAAAGCATCATCCTCAAAACTAATAAATCATCCCAGTTTACTCATGGGACCCAATAAAGCCGTGTTTTGCCAAAGTAAGGGACATCTTCTCAGAGGAGACGTGATTTTAGGCAGCCTGAGAACCACATAGTGAGGTTTCTCCCTTTTCTTTTACTTTCTTTCTAAAAAGAGAAGGTTATTCTTATTTGCCAAAGAAAATATTTTGGTTTGCTGCTTAGACCTCCCGCCTGCCCCCACCAGCTCCCCAGTACTTGCCATCTTCCTTTTCAGCAGAGAGAAAGTGAGCCTTGGGCTTGCCTCCTGGCAGTAGTACCCACCTAGCTGGTTTTGTTCTTGTTCATCTTTTTATGTTTATCATCTGTTTTTGGTAAGGATAATGGCTTATGGGATGGTGATTAAAAGTTTCCTTTTTAAGTGAATTTATTTACTCTAAAAAATGAGGCAACATCAATAACAATGGTAAATAATAAGCCAGGTGGTACTTGAAAACAGCAAAATCATCAAGTCGGTATGTAACTCAGTGAAGTTTGGGAGATACTACCACAGCGCTATTTAATGTCAACACTAAAGGTCACTACCCAGCATTGGTTAGTTTCTGTTGTATCAGGGCCAGTGCGCAGAGGTGGATTTTTTTGTCGACCCTATAAGCTGGCCTTGGATCATGAAGCCCAGTCTAAAAGAATGCTCTTTCTCAGAAAGGCTGACATCATTCATGTGTTTTGTCAACTGCTCTTCAAGGCACATGACTCCTGTGGGTTTCTACTATATCTTTATGGCACTGGAACTCTGATTTGGAGAATGCCTCGAGATTCCACTTAAATAGCTCACTCTCACCACCCTCAGTGCTTTTTTATCAAGCCCCACCGCCCCTCTCCCACCTCCTTGGACCTGGTGCTCCAGCAAAAGTAGATAGTGAATAGACACACAGTGGAATATTATTCAGCCTTAAAAAGAAATGAACTTCTGACACATGCTATAACATGGAAGAACCTTAAAAACATTATGCTAAGTGAAATACAACTGTCACAGAAGGCCAAATACCATGATTCCACTTATATGAGGTACCCAGGTAGTCAAATTCATAGAGACAGAAAGTGGAAGGGTGGTTGCCAGGGGCTGGGGGAGGGGAAATGGGGAGTTAGTGGGGCACAGTTTCAGTTTAGGATGAAGATAAAGTTCATGAGATGGATGGTGGTGATGGTTGCACAACAGTGTGCATATACTTAATGCCACTGACTTGTGCACTTAAATATGGTATAATGGCAAATGTTATATACATTTTACAAATAAAACAAGAAAGTGGGCAGTGAGCACGTTCTCTCCAGCTGCACTGCCTTGGCTTGCCCTGGTCCTACCACAGGGAATCCTGTCCCTCTCCTGTTTCCACTTGTCAGAGCTGTCAGTTCAAATGTCATCTCTTCTCCTGTCTCATCCCTCCCAGGCCCTGCAGGAGCCCCTTTGCTGCAGAGTATTATGGTGATTTAGGTGCCCGTTGTATCTCTTCTGGAAACAGTGGGCTTGCCGAGAGCAGCCTCAACAGCGAACCCCCTCCTTTCCCCCTGTCCTCACGTGGGCCCTGCACACAGTGAGTGTTTATGATCAAAGCAAGAAAAGTGCCCCTGTGTGAGGAGGAAGCACCTGATCGTAGCATCCTGGAATCCATCATTCAGCCACTGCTGGCCTCTCAGGAATAAGCAGCAGCTGAAAGGAACATGCCCTGTCTGGGGCCTCATCTAGATGGGCGGCCGCCCCTCAGCCCACACTGGAGCCAGGCCTTGGCATCCTCTCCAGAAGATTAAGAGCTTTCCTTCCTTATTCAGAAGTGAAACTGGACATCTGCTCTCAAGTTTCTTGGCTGTATTCAGTGTGTTAGAAGATAGGCAGGCCCTGGGGGAGGTAGAAATGCAGGAAAAGGGTCACTCCTGGGGCTTTGTAGGGGAAAAATCAGTGACCCTGCATCCCCTGGGGGTGGTTCTTGGCTTCTTAGGTCTTTAAAATGAATATGTGAGCTGGGTGGAAACTTGAGGGTCGTTTGGCCCGATCTTCTCGTTTTATAGCTAGGGAGTGACAAGTCCAGAGACCAGGGAGTTGCCCTAGTGGGAAGACCACCCCCGCCTCTGTAAGTGACGGGGCTGAGAGCTCTGCCTGTCCCGGGCTGGTGTCAGAACACGCCCGGAACATCACGCTTACTTCTAGGCCGTGCCCTTGAAGACTGCAGGCCGTGGCAGGGAGGCTTCTCGTTCTGTTGTTTGGTCCAGAGCTTGAGATCTCTGTGAGGAAGGCTTGAGCAGTGACAGCAGAGACCCCGCCCTCAAGGGGTGGGGCAGAAGTTAAATACAGCCTCCACCTCCCTCCTGGCTGGCGGCTCTGAATTCCTTTGGTGTCACCTGGTGGGTCCCAGGTGAGGAAGCACGTGCTGTGCATGCTTTACATCTCTGCTTCCTTCCTTTTTGACTGCAGAATTTCAGAGGCAGGAAAGCGTCCGGTCCCAGCACAAAGGCATCCAATTATACGATACCCCTTACGAACCCGAGGGCCCAAGCATGGACTCGGACTCAGAGAGCACGGTCAGCCCCCGACTGCGGGAGAGCAAGCTGCCCCAGGATGACGACAGGCCCGCCGATGAGTATGACCAGCCATGGGAGTGGAACCGGGTCACCATCCCAGCTCTGGCAGGTAAGGAGCCAGTGGCCCTGCTCAGAGGCGGCCGCTGACCCGCGTGGCACTCACCTTTGTAAAGGGCGTAAGTGCATGGGTCCCTGCCTGCTCAGGTAAACCACAGGGTTTCTAGGACAGCTGGGCCCTTCAAGGATGAGAAGGGTCCTGGAGGAAGTCCCTTAGGCCAGGCCTAGGGGAACTCCTGGGTCTGGCCTCCAGGGTCTCTGTTCCAGTCCCTCCCCCCATCCCCAGAGACAGCCCAGATGATCTCATTGTCTGACTCTGTCTTGGTCCTGTTGGTAATGCTCTAGTTCACTGAAGCCAAGATTTCAGATTTCAGAAGGAAATCTTAGAAGCTAGAAGAAAATCAATCTGCAGAGTGGCTCCTATTGGGCCTTGTGGAGCCCAGTGGCTCCATCCTGTCATACAGCTGCTACAGGCCTGCATGCATCCAGGGCTGCTGCGTTTCCTGTCCCAGCTTCAGCACAAGCCCATCCACAGAGCACAGGCCGTGGCTACATCCTGACCTCAGGAGTTGACCCCACCCCTGGCCTAGAGCCCCTTGAATGGCTCAGGTGCCCCTCCTCTCCCACAGCCGTCTGGAAAGCAGTCTGCCACGTGTGTCACCTGTCCTAAGCTATGTACACACCCTTTGATCCTAACCCCTGTCCTTAGGATCCAGGCTGAGGTTATGATCTAAAGCACAGAAAAGGCATGATGATCATGAGAGATGGAGAATGACCTGAATGTCCAGCAATGGGTGTCGGTTAAATGGAATATTGTGCAGCCACTGCAAAGTGATGTTGACACAGAGTTTATAACAACCTAGGGAAATGCTTATGTTTAATGTTAAGAGGGGAAAAGTCAGATGCAAAAACATTTTTATGCTTCTAAGAGTTTAGGCATATAAACAGAGAGACATCGAGTGACTAATTTAATTCTTACCACATTGAAGGTCAGAAAGGGAGAGTTTTTATTTTTATTTAAGATTCATTTTGCCTTGAATCTCCCACTTTCATGCACAAGTAGACCCTTCCTCCCTTCCTAGCCCCCCAAAGTGAGGCCTCTGCCCTCCCCTCATCTTGATTCCCTTGCTCGAAGTTCTGACTGTTCTAGCACAGACTGCTCACAGATCCCTGGATGTAGCACACTGTGCAATCCCATGCCTTCTGTCTAAGTGCCCTTCCCTGCTGTGTCCTATCTGGAAAAGTCCTGTGCCTCCTTCACCATCCCTGTGAGCCCTCCTAGTATGCAGCCATATGTCCCACGGGCTTCCTTGCTGCCTCTCTGAGCCTGTTGAGCTTTCTGCACATGACTCTGGTGGGGCACTTCCCTCACCATATAGACTCAGTGCTGTAGGTGCTGGGCCCGCCTGCCAGGCCGTGAGCGCCAGCCAAGAGCCAGAGCGGAGAGTAGTCATGTGGCTGAGGTCCTTGGTCACCTCAGGTCTCTCCCGTGCATTTCACAGCCTCCTCTGCCCTCGGCACAAGGGAATCCAAGGCCTGCCCCCTGGCATGGCTGACAAAGCTGTGCTCCTCCCGGGTGTGGGAGGAACTAGAACGGAGCCGATGATGTCCCAGAGGTGGCTCTTCACAAACACCAGTTTGATTAAAGGGCTAAAGGGTGCATGTGACAACTGTCCTAGACATCAAGGGCCCATGGCAAGAGAAGGCATTCCAGGCGGTGTGGCATCTCACCCTCTCCTGGACTGACCACCTTGCAGGTCATGTCACCTTAGATGCTCTAGTCTAGTCTGGTGCTTTGCTGCTCAAAATGTGGTCCCTGGACCAGCGGCATCACATCACCTGGAAACTGGTGAGAAATGCAAGGTCTCAGGCCCCACCCCAGACCTGCAGAGTCAATCTGTTTTAAAAGACCCCCAGGTGATTCGCTGGCATGTTAAAGTGAAAAGCCCTTACCCTACAGGATATCATCTCTTCAGAAGCCTCTCAGGCCAGAACTTGCCCACTTCTGCCCAAAGCTGGTTTTAAAACTATTGTACATTTAGTTTTTCACAAAGGATCACAAGGTCTTAGATAGAACTGTCTCCAGATAAGTTTCTGAGCCACAGGTATCCACTGTGGACTTGGTTATATGTTGCTGAGTTGCTATCACAAGTGTCATTATAGGTCAACTTCTTAGGCTGCTGATAGAAAGTAGACTCAGACTCATGTCCCCCCACCTGTGTCTCATCAAGTCACTTACCTCATCAATTGTGTGTCTTGCTCTGGGGTGGATACCGATTGTGCTTTTCCCCAAGAAGCTTTTGGCTCGGTTCTGATTTCTGGGGCATAGAAGGAAGCTGTTTCACTTGGGCTGGAGGGATGCTGTGAGCACCAGCCTTTAGTCTTGACCGGATCCCTCCCCACATCTGTGGACAGAGCCTGTCAGGTGCGGCGTTGCAGCCAAGGAGCACCCTCCTGTCTCCTAGCCCCGAAGTGCAGGTGGAACGAGGTGGATGGGCCACCTCTCAGGTAATAAGGACGAGTTGAAACAGCTCGATTAGGTTGCTAAAGTGCTGCCGTGGTCCCATCTGTAAACCCGGAAGGCTGGCTGCTCCGAAACAAAGGATAATGTTCCCATCTGAATCAGTAGTGTGTGTGGCATGTGCTTTAGCACATCATTAGTGGTGTCAGGGAGCAAGACAGTGCTGGGCTGGGCCTCGTCCTCCTTATCGCAATACCTGTTTGAAGTGCCCCACACAGTTTCTCTGGGCCCTCGGGAGCTCTGTGATGGGCCCCGAGAGCCTGGGGTGCAGGATCTGTAGCCAGGGTAGAATCCACTGGGCAATATCGTTAGCATCTCTTTCCATCCCTTGTTTTTTGTTTGTTTGTTTGTTTTTTTGCCGTATCGTGCAGCATGCGGGATCTTAGTTCCCCAACCATGGATCGAACCCGTGCCCTCTGCAGTGGAAGCGCAGAGTCTTAACCACTGGACCACCAGGGAAGTCCCTGCATCCCTTCTATTCTGATTCTGCCTGTTTAGCTTGCATGAGGGAACCTGGTCAGTGTTTTCAGATTTCCGAAGGTGTGTGGTGTGGGGACCCCCAAAGGGCAGAGGTAGGCCCACCAAGAAGGGGTCATAGGGATTTAGGGTCACAGTGAGTGGTAAGAATTTCAGGTACACCTGAAAGTGTATAATGAGCTCCCTCTCACCGAGATTTGCCAGCAGAAGCTTGAATGAGGCAGGATTGGTGTTGGGAGGGCTTTGCCCTGCAGTGGGAGGTTGGCCTGCAGCCCTCTCCAGGGCTGCTTCCAAGCTTCATTCCTTCAGGATCCCAGCATGCTGGTCAAAGGCCAGGAGAAGGGAAGGCCTCTGAACTACCTCTGTGATTCAGTCTACGAAGCAAAAGTGCTTTCTGCCTTTCAAAGTGCTGTCCTGCACTGCATTCGTGAAACGAGGCTGTTCTCAAAGGGATGCTTTGGTATTCTCCGCAGAAGTAGGCCTTCTCAGCCAGTGCAGCCTTGCGGGAAGGCTTGATTATCCCTTCCCGGTTGTCGCGAAAACAGCTCTTGCAGGGTGTGAGGTGGTCCTAGCTTCTTGGGAATGATAGTCTTCCCTTTTCTCGGAATTCTGTGGCCAGGTGAATGAGAGACACCGCAAGCTCCCCAGGAGCCCTCGGCTTCCCTTGCCTGCCCTCCCTCCAGGAAGCTGGTGGTGGCCTCAGCCAGAACCGCTGCCCACACCCATCCAACACCGGAGTCCCAAGCCACACACATGGCCCGAGCTGATCCCAGCCCCAGGACAGATGCCCAGTCAGTTTTACCACCAGCTGCAGCGAACAGAGCGGTGCGGTGGCTTCCATCAAGCTGACAGCCCCCTTGCCACCCAGCAGAAACACCTGCCTTCAGAGCTGGCTGGACGCAGTTCTCCACCCGCTCGGTTCTCCAGGGGGTGAGTTCTCCACTCACCGCCCCCTGGAGTGTTTACAGCCGGCAGGTCCAGCCCCGCGTTGCAGCTCCCTGCCCAGCGTGGGGCAGGAGAAGTAGCCTGGGTGATTCCACGCTGTCTTGGGGGTGGCGCAGCTTGTCTGACCAGCCCCTGGGCTTTGTGGCACGAATTGTGGGATGGACAAAGGAAGCCTGCCCAGGAGGTGGCCACACAGGCAGGGGGCCAAGGAGCTGGGTGGATAACCTGGCAAAGCAGACATGGATTTGGAGTCTTCAGATCTCTGAGGGGCCATTGGAAGGACAGGGACTGAACCTGTCCTGGGGCCTCTATTCCCTCACCTGGGAAATGTGTCCACTGCAGAGGGCCCTGGTGGGGCGTAAAGGGCACTGCGTTGGGGAAGTGCTGGTATTTACAGAACACTTGTTCGTGCGTTATCTCATTTAATCCTCACAACCACCCCCTGGGACCTTAGTTTCCTCCTTTTACAGATAAGGAAACAGAGGTCCAAAGAGAAGAAATTGCCCAGGAGCCTATAGCTAGTCAGCTGCAGAGCCGGGATTTGAACCTGGGAAGTCCCACTCCAGAGCCCAAGCCCTTACCCTGTCAATGTCTGGGCTCTCTGACACCATCCAAGATGCTGCATATAATGTGGCTGGAGCCCTCGCCCTCCCAGAGCCCACAGGAAAGGTCACATGCCTTTCATCGCCCTTGCACCAATTACTCCCCGCGTCTGCAGCTGGTAGGATACGTGCCTAGAGTGTATGTTCCCACTTGGAACAGTTCCAGCTGAGGATTCTGTGGGAGCCCAAGTTCTGGAGGTTCATGTCTGCATAGGGTGACCAGAGCCATCCCACGGGTTGGTCCTCTTTGCCATCCCTCAGCACAGGAAGGGGTCCCCACAGCATGGCATCCCACTCCCCCTTGTCCAGCTAGGGAAACTGAGGCCCGGGGAAGGGACGGGAACTGCTGGAGACCTCATAGCCGTCATGCCATTCACAGAGGATGCATCAGCGTTTCCTTTTAATTCAGTGGGTCAAGTTAAAAACTACGTCCTTAATGATTTGCAGTTGCTTCTGTGAAGCGAGTGATCAGAGTGCCTGCTCAGGGTGCCAGGTGGCAGGAGAAACAAAAGTCATTTCATTTTTGATTCATCGTCTGGAGATTTGTCTACCTCGAAGCTACTTTTCAGGCGATGTCCTGGGTTCAGCCGGCAACAGGCCTGCCTCCCAGCGAAAATAGAAGACAGACATGTGCCTCAATGCTGAACATATTTATTTTTGGGTACTTGTCTGGCTTCCGCACTAGCTCCTCGGCCAGTTTCTCTGCCCTGGAAAGCTCAGCACAGTGTCTTGGTGTCGGGAGCCATTGGAACAGTAACAGGAGTCAGACAATCCCAAGTTCATACGCCAGCTCCACCACTCACCAGCTGTGGGACCTCCGGCTGTTCAGTCTCCTGAGCTTTAGTTTTCCCATCTGTAAAACGGGGATAGTCACAATCCTTATCACACTGGATCTCTGTGTTGATCAAGGGAAAAAATTGGATGAAAAGACTTCATAACCTCTAAAGGGTCACACATGAGAGAATGGTTGTTGGCGCTCAGGGAAGGCTTGCTGTATTAAATCAAATTTAATTTTATATATTAAAACAATACTGCATAAAGAGGTACTTAGGGGGCACAGAGGGCCCATTTATGAAGTTCATTCCCAGTTATTCCTGGCAGCGAGAGGCATGGATAGTGTGGAAAGCAACACTTCGGTAGGAAATACTCCATCTCGATTCCAGCAATAGTTCTCACCATGAACCACCCGGTTCTTCCATCCTTTATTCAGTCCCTCCCGAGGATTGGGCCACTGGTCCCCAGGTGTGAGAGGGTCTCTACTGCCTTTCTCCCCCACAGCCCTCCCTCCCCATTCTGGCTGTGACACGTTTTTTGATTGGTTGGTTTGCCCAGAGCGTGCAGCAGAATCACCTGGAAGAAGTATCAAACATTACAGGGTCCCACCCCTAGAGTTCCTGATTCAGTAGGTTCCAGGCATGAGGCATGAGAATTTGCATTTCCAACAAGGTCCCACGTGTTGCTGATGCTGCTGATCTGGGGACCCCACTTTGAGAACCTAAAGTATACTCAGTGCATATACTATGTTTTAGGTGCTGGGGTCAGGGAGGAGTTAGGGAGGGGGCGTCACAACTCTGCTCGGGTGGTGTCTGTGCCACCTCCTCCAGGAAGCCCCCTCTGACATGGCCAGTCCCTTCCCCACCCTCATCCCAGGTTGGGCTGGGTCGCCTCTGTGCTCCTACCACATCCCGTATGGGTGTGCATTGGTTTATTCTGGAAGCACCAGATACATACTTGTTACTGTCAGCATGGGGGGTGCTAATGCTGTGTTGGTCACCCCTTAGGCAGGCACCCTCTTGAGTTTTGACATTTTCCCAGCTCATCAAGTGAGGCTTAAAGGGCAGAGAGAGGGGAAAGTAAGGTCTCAGGTATGTCTGTTTCCTAAACAACTGTGAGTCATCTCTGAGCCAGTTCAGTTGGCTAATTTTAAATAATCCTATGAAGGTAGGGGGATGATGGAGGAGGAGCAGGCAATTAACAGCTAGTGAGCACCAGTTAGGAGGCTGGCACGGGTTAACCCTATGAAGCTCTGCAAGGTGGGTGTGGTTTCATTGTCATCTCACAGATGACACTACTCAGGCTCAGAGAGGGTGAGCAGCTTTCCCACAGTCACACAGCTAATGAACTCGGCTCACTCTCTCTCCACTGCTGTGTTGACATCAAGAGTGCGTAAAGGGCAGGTCTGAACGTTCTCTTCAGCTGTGCTGGGGCGAGGTGGCTTGGGCTGTTCTGGAGGCAGAAGCAGTTGCGCCCACTTCTTGCTGAGCTTGTGACTTGTCACTGTCACCGTGAAACGCAAATGCTCTGAAGGTGGTAGTGCTGACATTGAATCCATCAGACCCTGCTCCAGGCTCACTGTTCCCACCAAGCCCGTGACTCATCCTTGTGTACTCAGAATAAACAGGCTCGGACTCTGCAGAAGTTTCCACGGGGAATCTTAGACCTGCCACCGTCACCTGGCACACCCAGCACATGCCACCTTCTCCTTACCATCGGCCCCACTGGGGCTGCTGCAGTGCTTCCTGCCCCCTGCTCAGGTTCCCAGAATGCCTTGGGCCTGGGAGGAAATTAACAATTGTGTTTGTACTCGGAGCTTTTTGCTATGTAATGAGTAACAGTTGTAATTAATGTTTAACACGTGTGAACAGCAGGTCTGCAGAGAGAAGGGGGCTTTAAACAGAGAACTGGGATCACTCGCTTCCTTTGGCTGAGGGACAGGTTTTTCCAGTTATTTTTTCTGTTTGACATATGAATGAATTCATTTAGTAACCTAGAAAAAAAAAAGAAAAAGAAAAACACTGGTATTTCATAGCTTTGGTTTGCCTGCTAATTATAGTGATAGGAATGTTTTTTCTTCAAGTGCGTTTGTCTCCTGTGTGGAAGAAACCCAAAGGTTTAGTAGAATATCTTTGCTCTTCTGCTTGGCAGGTCAGAGATCTTTGTGTGGATAGAAATTTTTAAGCTCTGTGAGGTCAGAGACTCTGCCGGCCTTGTTCACACCTGGGACCCCACATAGATCAGTGCCTGGCACATAACGAACACACAGATATTTGTTAAATTATTGAATAAATCAGGTCTCAGGAAAACCAACCCCAAGTTCTCTTCAGGACACAGAATACATAGATATCATGCAGCCTGCTCACACAGAGATGATACGTTTTCACATCATTCTTTCGTGCTGTATACCTGTCTTCTCTCCAGATGAGGGTGAGGGACCTGCATGAAGAGGGGCGTTTGTGAGTGGCTGTTGTCTGCTGTGGTTGCAGCCCCTGGTCTGAACTCAAGGCCGAGAGTGTGTCCCTGGGTGTTTGAGGATTGACCCGTGCGTCCGGATGCCATGTTGTGAGTGAGGAGACTGGTGTGCCAGTAGGTGGCAAGCAGTCCCTTGAGAGCCATGCACCTGCTTGAACCCTCCTGTCATTCCTCCCTTCCCCCACCACCATCTGTGGAGGGGCAGCAGCAGAAACATATAAGCAGCTAGGCTGGGGCTTTGGGAGTCCTGGAAGGGGAGACTCATTTCCACAAATGCCCAGCCTGCTCCCTGCAGGTCCTCTGAGGCTTGTGGATGGGGGAAGTCCCTTTCCCAGGGCCTAGGATTGATTCTAAGTGTCTGTGGGTGTCTGCAGGTTAAAGTGTCAGGAGACACACTACATCAGACCTGAGGGGGCATTCTCCATCTGACACTGAGCCCAGCTCAGAACTAGGAGAGCTGGAGGGTCTGGATTTAAAGCCCTGTGCTGCCCCTTGCTAGCAGGATGACCTGGGGCAAATTGCCTGTTTCCTCATCTATAAAACCAGGTGGTAATTGGTGCCGGGAGTCAGGGGCACAGTCAGTGCTCAGTGGAGGCTCGCTTTTGGTATCATTATCGTTACTATTGTTGTTTTTGAGAACCTGTTGCACTGTAGACAGGATTTGTGCTGAACTTGATAGAGGCCCCTGGGATTCAGAAGACCTGGGTTCAAGTCCAGGTTCAAATCTAGCTGTTGACATGGGGCAAGTCAGTCCCTTTTGCAGCTCTTGTTCCTCACTTATAAAATGAGTTATGATGGTGGAGGTGGCTTGCTTCAACAGCTGTAAAGTCCTCTGCGTTTGGGTCATTTCATCATTTTCATTAGGATTTCTCCCTACTTTTCCTGGAGCCAAGTAGCAGCCCTTGGGGCAGGGTCTTTGCACCAGGCAGCGGTGTCCATGCTTCCTTTTTGGGGTGCAGAATAGGAGGACGAAGGCACGCCCCCTCACACCAGGCCCTCCTTCCCCAGTCCAGGCTTGGGTGTACGTTCATGGACAGCGTTCCTAGAAACCAGATGGGATTCCTGGAGCCCAAGCAGGCTTCCCCGTGCCCTGCTTCTCGGGGAGTCACCACTGCCCCCTCTCGTAATGAGAACCTCTGTTCTCAGGCACTGCCCACGAGACGTGGCAGCTTGGTGCCCTGGGGCCTGCGTGTGTCTGCAAGGAGAACACAGAGGCCTGTCATAGGTGATCCTGGAAAAGCAAACCAAAACATTTGCTAGGCTGCCCATCGCCTTACAACCTACCTAGAGGCACAGCCTTCACTAACCAGGCAGAGGGGAGAGTGAGGCCTGCTCTTGAACTGCAGGGGAGAAGGAGGCTTCACCTCTCTGGGCCTTAGTTTCTCCAGCTGTAAAATGGGAATTCTAATACTTGTCTTGCTATGAGGAGCAGGTGAGATGAGGCAGAACATATGTTTAGAAAGTTGAAGCAACAGAGGACCGTTGTCATAGGAACAGAGTTTTAGTCAAGTGCAAGTGTTTGCTCATCGTCTTGAAAGCTTGTGGTATTTCCATAGTCTCTGGGTCATGGGGGCCCCCCACCTTCCCAACCCAATGCGCAGTCTCCCTCATTGCCCCCTCTTGGGGGCTTATGACTGCCTGGGCTGCAGCCCCTTCCGTGCCTCTGCACCCCTGCCCTCCCCACTCCCCACCTGTCCCCCCACTACAAACCCACCCGGCCATCAGCGGTGTGGAGGAATCAGTGCCCAGGACTGTGTGGAAGGGATGGCTTGGGCACCTTCATTCTGTTCTCTGTGCCCTTGTGTTTTCAGAGTCATAGGACATCCATGAACAAACACCAGGCCTGGAACACTGCAGGCCCCTCCTGTCAGCCCCGTATTCACTCCCACCTCATCCACACGGGGCCTAAAGAAGCCTCTTTAGCACGTGAGAGCTCCGTGCACAGGGTTTTGTTTTCAGTTCTCTAATCCTTGTTGCCTTATGCTTAAAGGACTCTGTCCTGCACTGGAGAACTGGGAGGGCCGGAGACTCCAGGCCAGCCAGAAAGAAGCAGCCACTGAACCTGGAGCACATCGCAGGCCTCACCTGGGACCCAAGACCCTGGGCCCCCTTTGCTCCCTTCCGGTTCCCTGTGAATGACCTCTGTCTTTAGGGGCCACCATCCACACTCATGGTCCGCCCAGAGGGCTGGGGGATGTTTGGCAGACTGTCGACTGTTCTCTCCCTGCCCGTCCCCAGAGAAAGGCACTTCTAGAGGCTTTCCAGGGTTTCCAGGAGGCTGCCCAGTGTTTCCATTCCAAAGCAGAGGGACAGGGACTGGGGTCTGGGGCTCGCTGCCTGGCGTGACAGCCTGCTTCTGTCTGCTGGGGCAGGCTATTCGCCCGCACCAGGCCCCATTCATAAAAATGTAAGTGAAGTTGCACCAGCCTCCTCGGTTCGTTGTGAGGGTCAGAAGAGAATGTCACGTCGGGTCCTCACGTATGCTTACCCATGCACAGGAAGCACTCAGTAAAGGTCAAGCCATTTTTCAAAACTATTTTAAAATAATTTGAGGTGGAGAGTCCAGCTCCTAAGTTTCCTTTCTTGATTGATGAATGAGGTTTTTTGGTCCTGCTGACCATAAATCTGGATGGAGATTCATTCACTCAACAGATTCTAAGCATCTACTATATATCAGGCATTGTTCTAGGCATTGGGAATTCACCTTTGAAAAAAACAGAATATGTCCTGTCCTCTTGGAGCTTCCAACTTAGGAATTCCAGCACAGGTTGGAGAAGAAGATGGTTTCTTTTTTTTTTTTTTTTTTTTTTTTTTGGG